>NC_047016.1:4702440-4914706 GCF_902652985.1 Pecten maximus
TTGTCGGGACCGTGGCGAGGTTTTGAGGTCGTCGTCTCGGTCTCATTGGTAGGTTTTAATTTCCATGTATAATATGGTTTGGGGCGTCCTCGGCGCTGGTGGTTCCATTGTCGCCGGCCTGGTTCCATTGTCGCCGGCCTGGTGGTTCCATTGTCGCCGGCCTGGTTCCATTGTCGCCGGCCTGGTGGTTCCATTGTCGCCGGCCTGGTTCTCTTTCTGATTTTGTGGTTTAAACAGGATTTGACTTTGTAAGTGTCTAAGATGAAACAAACTATACTTACCCTTCTAGAATAGTTGATGTCATTCTCCTAGTACATTGTTACTGGTCTCTATGCTCTTGTTCGTAGTTTGACCTTATCTCATATATGTTGAATTTTAATTATGGTTTCGATTACATGTCGGTATTCTCTGTTGTTACTATACCGCCTAATTAAGTAATCCTTCTGTCTGTAAACCAAATTGAATATCGTCTATTGACTCTTCTATATTATTTTAATATGCTCGTACTTTGTTGAAAGCAAATTAAGTTAATTTTGATGGGCTCCTCATCATATGATGAAATCACCACATTTAATGATTTAATAGATGAGTGTGTTTAGGACTAAGGTGAGAGCGTGACTGTCGCTGAGTAAGGTAACCCTGACTGGCTGACCATTGGCCGACGATGTTTAGCAGACACTGTACATATAGAGGATATCCGGGTCATCGTTACGAGATTGCTGTCGACATCTTATTTACATAGACATCAAACGAGCAGTATATATTTTATTACTAAATCTGAAGTCTATTTTTATCGACGACTGATTCATTTCCAACATATGTACAATGTATATCCTGACAATTTTGAATTAGAGGATTCGTGTATGACTTAGAGTACGCCAACGCCTCCAGGCTTTAGTCAACACCCGGTCCTTCTGTACCAAACCCCACAATTAATGATTCGATATTTTCTGTTTAAATCTCATTGTTTAA
Organism: Pecten maximus; assembly: GCF_902652985.1. Lineage (NCBI taxonomy): Eukaryota > Metazoa > Mollusca > Bivalvia > Pectinida > Pectinidae > Pecten > Pecten maximus. The sequence continues at coordinate 4,703,413 of NC_047016.1, forward strand.
CCTGACAGTTCCCTCTCTTATGTATCAGACATATTAACACTGATACCCGTCATATTAATACTAATACATCTGACATTTACCCGCCATATTAATACTAATACATCTGACATTTACCCGCCATATTAACACTAATACATCTGACATTTACCCGCCATATTTACACTAATACATCAGACATTTACCCGCCATATTAATACTAATACATCTGACATTTACCCGTCATATTAACACTAATACATCTGACATTTACCCGCCATATTAATACTAATACATCTGACATTTACCCTCCATATTAATACTAATACATCTGACATTTACCCGCCGTATTAACACTAATACATCTGACATTTACCCGTCATATTAACACTAATACATCTGACATTTACCCGTCATATTAACACTAATACATCTGACATTTACCCGCCATACTAATACATCTGACATTTACCCGCCATATTAACACTAATACATCTGACATTTACCCGCCATAATAACACTAATACATCTGACATTTACCCGCCATATTAATACTAATACATCTGACATTTACCCGCCATACTAATACATCTGATATTTACCCGCCATATTAATACTAATACATCTGACATTTACCCGCCATATTAACACTAATACATCTGACATTTACCCGCCATATTTACACTAATAGATCTGAAATTTACCCGCCATATTAATACTAATACATCTGACATTTATCCGCCATATTAACACTAATACATCTGACATTTACCCGCCATATTAATACTAATACATCTGACATTTACCCTCCATATTAATACTAATACATCTGACATTTACCCGCCATACTAATACATCTGACATTTACCCGCCATATTAACACTAATACATCTGACATTTACCCGCCATAATAACACTAATACATCTGACATTTACCCGCCATATTAATACTAATACATCTGACATTTACCCGCCATACTAATACATCTGATATTTACCCGCCATATTAATACTAATACATCTGACATTTACCCGCCATATTAACACTAATACATCTGACATTTACCCGCCATATTAACACTAATACATATGACATTTACCCGCCATAATAACACTAATACATCTGACATTTACCCGCCATATTAATACTAATACATCTGACATTTACCCGCCATACTAATACATCTGATATTTACCCGCCATATTAATACTAATACATCTGACATTTACCCGCCATATTAATACTAATACATCTGACATTTACCCGCCATATTAACACTAATACATCTGACATTTACCCGCCATATTAATACTAATACATCTGACATTTACCCGCCATATTAACACTAATACATCTGACATTTACCCGCCATATTAATACTAATACATCTGACATTTACCCGCCATATTCATACTAATACATCTGACATTTACCCGCCATATTAATACTAATACATCTGACATTTACCCGCCATATTAACACTAATACATCTGACATTTACCCGCCATATTAATACTAATACATCTGACATTTACCCGTCATTCTAATACATCTGACATTTACCCGCCATATTTTCACTAATACATCTGACATTTACCCGCCATACTAACACTAATACATCTGACATTTACCCGCCATATTAATACTAATACATCTGACATTTACCCGCCATATTAACACTAATACATCTGACATTTACCCGCCATACTAATACATCTGACATTTACCCGCCATATTAATACTACTACATCTGACATTTACCCGCCATATTGATACTAATACATCTGACATTTACCCGCCATATTAACACAAATACATCTGACATTTACCCGCCATATTAACACTAATACATCTGACATTTACCCGCCATATTAATACTAATACATCTGACATTTACCAGCCATATTTACACTAATACATCTGACATTTACCTGCCATATTAACACTAATACATCTGACATTTACCCGCCATATTAATACTAATACATCTGATATATTTACCCGCCATATTAATACTTATACATCTGACATTTACCCGTCATTGTAATACATTTGACATTTACTCGCCATATTTACACTAATACATCTGACATTTACCCGCCATATTAATACTAATACATCTGATATATTTACCCGCCATATTAATACTAATACATCTGATATATTTACCCGCCATATTAATACTTATACATCTGACATTTACCCGTCATTGTAATACATCTGACATTTACTCGCCATATTTACACTAATACATCTGATATATTTACCCGCCATATTAATACTAATACATCTGACATTTACCCGCCATATTAATACTAATACATCTGACATTTACCCGCCATATTAACACTAATACATCTGACATTTACCCGCCATATTAATACTAATACATCTGACATTTACCCGCCATATTAACACTAATACATCTGACATTTACCCGCCATACTAATACATCTGGCATTTACCCACCATATTATCACTAATACATCTGACATTTACCCGTCATATTAATACTAATACATCTGACATTTACCCGTCATTCTAATACATCTGACATTTACCCGCCATATTAACACTAATACATCTGACATTTACCCGCCATATTAACACTTATACATCTGACATTTACCCGCCATACTAATACATCTGACATTTACCCGCCATATTAACACTAATACATGTGACATTTACCCGCCATACTAATACATCTGACATTTACCCGCCATACTTATACATCTGACATTTACCCGTCATATTAACACTAATACATCAGACATTTACCCGCCATATCAACACTAATACATCTGACATTTACCCGCCATACTAATACATCTGACATTTACCCGCCATACTAATACATCTGACATTTACCCGCCATACTAATACATCTGACATTTACCCGCCATATTAACACTAATACATCAGACATTTACCCGCCATATCAACACTAATACATCTGACATTTACCTGCCATATTAACACTAATTAAACAGACATTTACCCGCCATATTAATACTAATACATCTGACATTTACCCGCCATACTAATACATCTGACATTTACACGCCATATTAACACTAATACATCTGACATTTACCCGCCATACTAATACATCTGACATTTACCCGCCATATTAACACTAATACATCAGACATTTACCCGCCATATCAACACTAATACATCTGACATTTACCCGCCATACTAACACTAATACATCTGACATTTACCCGCCATACTAATACATCTGACATTTACCCGCCATATTAATACTAATACATCTGACATTTACCCGCCATATTTACACTAATACATCTGACATTTACCCGTCATTGTAATACATCTGACATTTACCCGCCATACTAATACATCTGACATTTACCCGCCATATTAATACTAATACATCTGACATTTACCCGCCATATTAATACTAATACATCTGACATTTACCCGCCATATTAATACTAATACATCTGACATTTACCCGTCATACTAATACTAATACATCTGACATTTACCCGCCATACTAATACATCTGACATTTACCCGCCATATTAATACTAATACATCTGACATTTACCCGCTATATTAATACTAATACATCTGATCAGATGATATCGGGAGGGCTTTAGATGCGGGTAAAGAAATTATAGCTGTATTTCGTGACATTAGTAAAGCTTTCGATAGAGTTTGGCATAGGGGTCTTATACACAAACTACAAAAATCGGGTATCTCTGGGAAACTATTGTCTTGGTGTAAAAACTATTTATCTGACAGATGTCAAAGAGTTGTACTTAATTGAATTTCTTCTGAAACTCAAAATATTACTGCAGGCATACCTCATGGCTCAATTTTAGGTCCTCTTTTCTTCCTGGTATATATAAACGATATAGTAAATGATATTAACTGTAAAATAAAATTGTTTGCAGATGATACTGCATTGTACATTTTAGTTGAAAATCCTACAGTTGCTATTAACACTATCAATAATGATTTATCCAGAATACATACATGGGCGAACAAGTGGTTAGTAAAATTCAATCCAGACAAAACAGAATCGTTATTATTCAGCAAAAAAACTTCACAAAGAACTGATGACCCTATAACTATGAATAATATAAATGTAACTAGTGTAAAATCCCACAAACATTTAGGAGTATTGTTGTCTGATGATGGTACATGGAATAACCATATTGATTATATATTGCAGAAAGTTTCACCAAGGCTGGCTGTATTAAGAAATTTAAAAAACATCCTCGATAGAAATTCTCTTGAAACAATTTATCTCTCTTTTATAAGACCTATATTGGAGTATTCTGATTTTGTCTGGGATAATTTACCAAATTATTTAAGTCAAAACTTAGAAAACATACAGATATAAGCTGCGAGAATAGTTACGGGTGCTACAAAATTATCAAGTGTAAGTTTATTATATAAAGATGTTGGGTGGGAAAAGCTATCTAAAAGACGGGAAAATCATAAAAATTTTACAGTTTCACAAAATGTATCATAAAAAAACTCCATCATATCTATCTGAATTAATCCCATGCCGGGTGTCAGAAAGCCACAGACATAATACCAGAAATTCAAATAATTTACTTTCAATTAATTGTAGAACTCAGTATTATAAAGACTCTTTTTTATCCTCGTCAGTACATTTATGGAATCTATTACCTTTAGATATTCGCGAAAATCCCTCGGCCAATATAATTAAAGTTTTTTTACAAAAAGACAAAGTAATCATTCCTAAATACTTTAACATTGGAAGTAGACATCTTCAAATTTTACATACACGTTTCAGACTAAAATGTAGTAATCTAAATCAACATTTGTACATTAGAAATCTGGAAGATAGTCCATTATGTACCTGTGGATCAGTTGAGAGTACTCATCATTATTTACTCTCATGTGAAAAAAACACCACGATCAGACAAAATACTTTATTACAGTTAGATATTATTCTTACTGAAAAAACACTTTTATGGGGTAATGATGTTTATACAAAGCAGAAAAATGAGGAAATATTTTTAGCAGTACAAAAATTTATTCATCTAAGTAAACGCTTTAGTTAATATTTATGTTTTGTATGGTATCGTATACATATTTGTACTTCGTACTGTAGGGTAAATTTATATATCCACGGTCATACAATATAATGGTGTCATGAATCATCTATAATCAATTCTATTCAACACATGTACTTTTACAAAATTATGTAAAATGTTACATTTGTACTTCGTACTTAAAGGTAACTCATTTATCTATAGTCTAACAATACAATGGCGTCATAAATCATGTCTGTCAATTATATTCACCACATGTATATTTATATAATTATGTAAAATATTATTTTGTTCTTCGTTATAAAAATTAAGGTGTCCTAGTTCCGAAGATGTATTTGCTTTTCTCTGTGATTGGGAAAGGAATTAATATAAGCTTTAAGCTTGTTTTCCCATCCCATTTGCTATTTTCTGTATATGTAATGTTATTGTGTCTTGTTGAATAAAATAATGTTTAAACTAATACATCTGACATTTACCCGCCATATTAACACTAATACATCTGATATTTACCCGCCATACTAATACATCTGACATTTACCACCATATTAACACTTATACATCTGACATTTACCCGCCATATGAACACTAATACATCTGACATTTACCCGCCATATTAATACTAATACATCTGACATTTACCCGCCATATTAATACTAATACATCTGATATTTACCCGCCATATTAATACTAATACATCTGACATTTACCCGCCATATTAATACTAATACATCTGACATTTACCCGCCATATTAATACTAATACATCTGAAATTTACCCGCCATATTAACACTAATACATCTGACATTTACCCGCCATATTAACACTAATACATCTGACATTTACCCGCCATATTAACACTAATACATCTGACATTTACCCGTCATTCTAATACATCTGACATTTACCCGCCATATTAACACTAATACATGTGACATTTACCCGTCATATTAACACTAATACATCTGACATTTACCCGCCATATTAATACATCTGATATATTTACCCGCCATATTAACACTAATACATCTGACATTTACCCGCCATATTAACACTAATACATCTGACATTTACCCGCCATATTAATTCTAATACATCTGACATTTACCCGCCATATTAATACTAGTACATCTGACATTTACCCGCCATATTAATACTAATACATCTGACATTTACCCGCCATATTAATACTAATACATCTAACATTTACCCGCCATATTTACACTAATACATCTGACATTTACCCGTCATATTAATACTAATACATCTGACATTTACCCGTCATATTAACACTAATACATCTGACATTTACCCGTCATATTTACACTAATACATCTGACATTTACCCGTCATATTAATACTAATACATTTGACATTTACCCTCCATATTAATACTAATACATCTGACATTTACCCGTCATTGTAATACATCAGACATTTACCCGCCATATTAATACTAATACATCTGACATTTACCCGCCATATTAATACTAATACATCTGACATTTACCCGTCATTCTAATACATCTGACATTTACCCGCCATATTAATACATCTGATATATTTACCCGCCATATTAATACTAATACATCTGACATTTACCCGTCATTGTAATACATCTGACATTTACCCGCCATATTAATACTAATACATCTGACATTTACCCGTCATATTAACACTAATACATCTGACATTTACCCGCCATATTAATACATCTGATATATTTACCCGTCAAATTAATACTAATACATCTGACATTTACCCGTCATTGTAATACATCTGACATTTACCCGCCATATTTACACTAATACATCTGACATTTACCCGCCATATTTACACTAATACGTCTGACATTTACCCGCCATACTAATACTAATACATCTGACATTTACCCGCCATATTAACACTAATACATCTGACATTTACCCGCCATACTAATACTAATACATCTGACATTTACCCGCCATATCAATACTAATACATCTGACATTTACCCGTCATTGTAATACATCTGACATTTACCCGCCATATAAATACTAATACATCTGACATTTAACCTCTAATTAATACTAATACATCAGACATTTACCCGCCATATTAATACTGATACATCTGACATTTACCCGCCATATTTACACTAATACATCTGACATTTACCCGCCATACTAATACTAATACATCTGACATTTACCCGCCATATCAATACTAATACATCTGACATTTACCCGTCATTGTAATACATCTGACATTTACCCGCCATATAAATACTAATACATCTGACATTTAACCTCTAATTAATACTAATACATCAGACATTTACCCGCCATATTAATACTGATACATCTGACATTTACCCGCCATATTAACACTAATACATCTGACATTTACCCGCCATACTAATACTAATGCATCTGACATTTACCCGCCATATTAATACTAATACATCTGACATTTACCCGTCATTGTAATACATCAGACATTTACCCGCCATATTAATACTAATACATCTGACATTTACCCGCCATATTAATACTAATACATCAGACATTTACCCGCCATACTAATACATCTGACATTTACCCGACATATTAATACTAATACATCTGACATTTACACGCCATATTAACACTAATACATCTGACATTTACCCGCCATATTAATACTAATACATCTGACATTTGCCCGCCATATTAATACTAATACATCTGACATTTACCCGCCATATTAACACTAATACATCTGACATTTACCCGCCATGTTAACACTAATACATCTGATATTTACCCGCCATACTAATACGTCTGACATTTACCCGCCATACTAATACTAATACATCTGACATTTACCCGCCATATTAACACTAATACATCTGACATTTACCCGCCATACTAATACTAATACATCTGACATTTACCCGCCATATCAATACTAATACATCTGACATTTACCCGTCATTGTAATACATCTGACATTTACCCGCCATATAAATACTAATACATCTGACATTTAACCTCTAATTAATACTAATACATCAGACATTTACCCGCCATATTAATACTGATACATCTGACATTTACCCGCCATATTAACACTAATACATCTGACATTTACCCGCCATACTAATACTAATGCATCTGACATTTACCCGCCATATTAATACTAATACATCTGACATTTACCCGTCATTGTAATACATCAGACATTTACCCGCCATATTAATACTAATACATCTGACATTTACCCGCCATATTAATACTAATACATCAGACATTTACCCGCCATACTAATACATCTGACATTTACCCGACATATTAATACTAATACATCTGACATTTACACGCCATATTAACACTAATACATCTGACATTTACCCGCCATATTAATACTAATACATCTGACATTTACCCGCCATATTAACACTAATACATCTGACATTTACCCGCCATGTTAACACTAATACATCTGATATTTACCCACCATACTAATACATCTGACATTTACCCGCCATATTAATACTAATACATCAGACATTTACCCGCCATATTAACACTTATACATCTGACATTTACCCGCCATATTAATACTAATACATCTGACATTTACCCGCCATATTAATACTAATACATCAGACATTTACCCGCCATATTAACACTAATACATCTGACATTTACCCGTCATTCTAATACATCTGACATTTACCCGCCATAATAACACTAATACATCTGACATTTACCCGCCATATTAACACTAATACATCTGACATTTACCCGCCATATTAACACTAATACATCTGACATTTACCCGCCATACTAATACATCTGACATTTACCCGCCATATTAATACTTATACATCTGACATTTACCCGTCATTCTAATACATCTGACATTTACCCTCCAATTGATACTAATACATCTGACATTTACCTGCCATATTAACACTAATACATCTGACATTTACCCGCCATATTAACACTAATATATCTGACATTTACCCGCTATACTAATACGTCTGACATTTACCCGCCATATTAATACTAATACATCAGACATTTACCCGCCATATTAACACTAATACATCTGACATTTACCCGCCATATTAATACTAATACATCTGACATTTACCCGCCATATTAACACTAATACATCTGACATTTACCCGTCATATTAACACTAATACATCAGACATTTACCCGCCATATTAACACTAATACATCTGACATTAACCCGTCATTCTAATACATCTGACATTTACCCGCCATATTAACACGAATACATCTGACATTTACCCGCCATATTAATACTAATACATCTGACATTTACCCGCCATATTAACACTAATACATCTGACATTTACCCGCCATATTAATACTAATACATCTGACATTTACCAGCCATATTAATACTAATACATCTGACATTTACCCGCCATACTAATACATCAGACATTTACCCGCCATATTAACACTAATACATCTGACATTTACCCGCCATACTAATACATCTGACATTTACCCGCCATACTAATACATCTGACATTTACCCGCCATATTAACACTAATACATCTGACATTTACCCGTCATACTAATACGTCTGACATTTACCCGCCATACTAATACATCTGACATTTACCCGCCATACTAATACATCTGACATTTACCCGCCATATTAACACTAATACATCTGACATTTACCCGTCATACTAATACATCTGACATTTACCCGCCATACTAATACGTCTGATATTTACCCGCCATACTAATACATCTGACATTTACCCGCCATATTAACACTAATACATCTGACATTTACCCGTCATACTAATACGTCTGACATTTACCCGCCATACTAATACATCTGACATTTACCCGCCATACTAATACATCTGACATTTACCCGCCATATTAACACTAATACATCTGACATTTACCCGTCATACTAATACATCTGACATTTACCCGCCATACTAATACGTCTGACATTTACCCGACATACTAATACTAATACATCTGACATTTACCCGCCATATTAACACTAATACATCTGACATTTACCCGCCATATTAACACTAATACATCTGACATTTACCCGCCATATTAACACTAATACATCTGACATTTACCCGCCATAATAATACTAATACATATGACATTTATCCGCCATAATAATACTTATACATCTGACATTTACCCGCCATATTAATACTAATACATCTGACATTTACCCGCCATATTAACACTAATACATCTGACATTTACCCGCCATACTAATACATCTGACATTTACCCGCCATATTAATACTAATACATCAGACATTTACCCGCCATATTAACACTAATACATCTGACATTTACCCGCCATACTAATACATCTGATATTTACCCGCCATATTAATACTAATACATCTGACATTTACCCGTCATACTAATACATCTGACATTTACCCGCCATATTAATACTAATACATGTGACATTTACCCGTCATATTAATACATCTGACATTTACCCGTCATATTAATACATCTGACATTTACCCGCCATACTAATACATCTGACATTTACCCGCCATACTAATACATATGACATTTACCCGCCATATTAACACTAATACTTCTGACATTTACCCGCCATATTAATACTAATACATCTGACATTTACCACCATATTAATACTAATACATCTGACATTTACCCGCCATATTAATACTAATACATCTGACATTTACCCGCCATATTAATACTAATACATCTGACATTTACCCGCCATATTAACACTAATACTTCTGACATTTACCCGCCGTATTAACACTAATACATCTGACATTTACCACCATATTAATACTAATACATATGACATTTACCCGCCATATTAATACTAATACATCTGACATTTACCACCATATTAATACTAATACATATGACATTTACCCGCCATATTAACACTAATACTTCTGACATTTATCCGCCGTATTAACACTAATACATCTGACATTTACCACCATATTAATACTAATACATCTGACATTTACCACCATGTTAATACTAATACATCTGACATTTACCCGCCGTATTAACACTAATACATCTGACATTTACCCGCCATATTAACACTAATACATCTGACATTTACCCGCCGTATTAACACTAATACATCTGACATTTACCCGCCATATTAACACTAATACATCTGACATTTACCCGCCATACTAATACTTCTGACATTTACCCGCCATATTAATATTTACCCACCATACTAATACTAATACATCTGACATTTACCCGCCATACTAATACATCTGACATTTACCCACCATATTTTTGGTAGCCTGCTAAGGTCATTTTTGACCTATTCGAGTTTTTGGTCGCCTCTATGATCACTTTTCCCCGTAGCATCACTGACGAGTTGTAGAAAGACGAAACGGCTATATGATACAGATTAAATCATTTCAGCTCTACTAGATTGAACCCTCAATTTTTTTGAAAGGTGTTTATTCCTTTATACAATCCTCCATTCCATATCTGACGATCCCTAGAAGGACGAACCTAATGTATCCATTATTCAATGTGAAATATATTGTTAAATTCATATTTCAAAGAGGTTATGTATATTAAATCTTCTGACACCCTATACAGACAGAAGTTCTATATACCAACACTAATATGTCATACCGGCTTCAATAGAAATGGTATACGTGTGTAAAAACAAGTGTCATGGTAAATCCGTAAAAATAAATGCACAAACCCGCCTTAATATCAAGTGTTCAACAAGTCATCTCAATTCTTTATATATATATATATATAACAAACAAAAAACAAAAAACCCAACAAGTTCGTTGTGGTAATTCTGACTTAATGTTTAATGAAAACGGCAAGTTACAGATTGACATTGGAAGTAACATGATGGCAAGGCCGAATTGTAGGGCTGGTTTTGTGACACAATCCGCACCCTCTATACCATACATACCCGAAAAACGTCATTAATTATACAAGATAACGTGTACCTATTGATCAATTAATCCAAGGACTTAGACCGTTTAAAATCCACGTAGACACCCTAACATGTGTGATATGCAAAATATCCAAGATTAATGATCGTCTTACGAAACTTTAAATGCATTAAGTCAGCGGCTTCCAAGGTGATGGTGTATTAAAATGGGAGAACAAATTATGTAAGACTGTTTTTCAAGGACACCTAAAATACTTTTCCTGTTCATATGGCTCTAGATAAGGTTTTAATAAAACACAGCTATGTGTCGTAATGTTTCACTAAAACACTGTAAAAGGCTGTAGTAATGTTCACTAACATACAGCAATGTGTCAAAATGTTTCACAAATATAGAGTAATGTTTCAAAATGTTACATTAATATACAGCAATGTGTCGTAATGTTTCACTAATATAGAGTAATGCTTCAAAATGTGTCACTAAAACACGGTAATGTGTCGTCATGTTTCACTATCATGGAGTAATGTGTCGGTATGTTTCACTAAAACACAGTCATCGGTCGTAATATTTCATTCAATAGAGTAAGCTAAGTTTTCAATAATATAGAGCAAAATGTCGTAGTGTTTCACTAAAACACCGTAATGTGTCTTAATGTTTCACTAATATGGAGCAAAATGTCGTAGTGTTTCACTAAAACACCGGAAAATGTCGTAGTGTTTCACTAAAACACCGTAAAATGTCGTAATGTTTTGTAATGTTCACTAACATACAGAAATGAGCCAAACTGTTTCACAAATATATAGTAATGTTTTGTTATGTTTCAGTATATACAGTAATGTGTCGTTTTGTTTCACTCCGTAATATGTCGTAATATTTCACTAAAACACACATATCAGACTCTATAGATACATCTACATATCAGACTCTATAGATACATCTACATATCAGACTGTATAGATACATCTACATATCAGACTCTATAGATACATCTACATATCAGACTCTATAGATACATCTACATGTCAGACTGTATAGATACATCTACATATCAGACTCTATAGATACATCTACATATCAGACTCTATAGATACATCTACATATCAGACTCTATAGATACATCTACATATCAGACTATATAGATACATCTACATATCAGACTCTATAGATACATCTACATATCAGACTCTATAGATACATCTACATATCCGACTGTATAGATACATCTACATATCAGACTCTATAGATACATCTACATATCAGACTCTATAGATACATCTACATATCAGACTCTATAGATACATCTACATATCAGACTCTATAAATACATCTACATATCAGACTCTATAGATACATCTACATGTCAGACTGTATAGATACATCTGCATATCAGACGCTATAGATACATCTACATATCCGACTCTATAGATACATCTACATAACAGACTCTATAGATACATCTACATATCAGACTCTATAGATACATCTACATAACAGACTCTATAGATACATCTACATATCAGACTGTATAGATACATCTACATATCAGACTGTATAGATACATCTACATCTCAGACTGTATAGATACATCTACATATCAGACTATATAGATACATCTACATAACAGACTCTATAGATACATCTACATATCAGACTATATAGATACATCTACATAACAGACTCTATAGATACATCTACATATCAGACTATATAGATACATCTACATAACAGACTCTATAGATACATCTACATCTCAGACTCTATAGATACATCTACATATCAGACTCTATAGATACATCTACATAACAGACTCTATAGATACATCTACATATCAGACTGTATAGATACATCTACATATCAGACCCTATAGATACATCTACATATCAGACTCTATAGATACATCTACATATCAGACTCTATAGATACATCTACATATCAGACTCTATAGATACATCTACATATCAGACTGTATATATACATCTACATATCAGACTGTATATATACATCTACATATCAGACTGTATATATACATCTACATATCAGACTCTATATATATCTACATATCAGACTTTATAGATACATCTACATATCAGACTCTATAGATACATCTACATATCAGACTCTATAGATACATCTACATATCAGACTCTATAGATACATCTACATATCAGACTCTATAGATACATCTACATATCAGACTCTATAGATACATCTACATATCAGACTCTATAGATACATCTACATATCAGACTCTATAGATACATCTACATATCAGACTCTATAGATACATCTACATATCAGACTCTATAAATACATCTACATATCAGACTCTATAGATACATCTACATGTCAGACTGTATAGATACATCTGCATATCAGACGCTATAGATACATCTACATATCAGACTCTATAGATACATCTACATATCAGACTCTATAGATACATCTACATATCAGACTCTATAGATACATCTACATATCAGACTCTATAGATACATCTACATATCAGACTCTATAGATACATCTACATATCAGACTGTATAGATACATCTACATATCAGACTCTATAGATACATCTACATCTCAGACTGTATAGATACATCTACATATCAGACTCTATAGATACATCTACATATCAGACTCTATAGATACATCTACATATCAGACTCTATAGATACATCTACATAACAGACTCTATAGATACATCTACATATCAGACTATATAGATACATCTACATAACAGACTCTATAGATACATCTACATATCAGACTCTATAGATACATCTACATATCAGACTCTATAGATACATCTACATATCAGACTCTATAGATACATCTACATATCAGACTGTATAGATACATCTACATATCAGACTCTATAGATACATCTACATATCAGACTCTATAGATACATCTACATATCAGACTCTATAGATACATCTACATATCAGACTCTATAGATACATCTACATATCAGACTCTATAGATACATCTACATATCAGACTGTATATATACATCTACATATCAGACTGTATATATACATCTACATATCAGACTCTATATATATCTACATATCAGACTTTATAGATACATCTACATATCAGACTCTATAGATACATCTACATATCAGACTCTATAGATACATCTACATATCAGACTCTATAGATACATCTACATATCAGACTCTATAGATACATCTACATATCAGACTCTATAGATACATCTACATATCAGACTCTATATATACATCTACATATCAGACTCTATAGATATATCTACATATCAGACTCTATAGATACATCTACATATCAGACTCTATAGATACATCTACATATCAGACGCTATAGATACATCTACATATCAGACTATATAGATACATCTACATATCAGACGCTATAGATACATTTACATATCAGACGCTATAGATACATCTACATATCCGACTGTATAGATACATCTACATCTCAGACTCTATCGATGCATCTACATATCAGACTCTATAGATCCATCTACATATCAGACTCTATAGATACATCTACATATCAGACTCTATAGATACATCTACATATCAGACTCTATAAATACATCTACATATCAGACTATATAGATACATCTACATATCAGACTCTATAGATACATCTACATATCAGACTCTATAGATACATCTACATCTCAGACTGTATAGATACATCTACATATCAGACTATATAGATACATCTACATAACAGACTCTATAGATACATCTACATATCAGACTATATAGATACATCTACATAATCAGACTCTATAGATACATCTACATATCAGACTATATAGATACATCTACATATCAGACTCTATAGATACATCTACATATCAGACTCTATAGATACATCTACATATCAGACTCTATAGATACATCTACATAACAGACTCTATAGATACATCTACATATCAGACTGTATAGATACATCTACATATCAGACCCTATAGATACATCTACATATCAGACTCTATAGATACATCTACATATCAGACTCTATAGATACATCTACATATCAGACTCTATAGATACATCTACATATCAGACTGTATATATACATCTACATATCAGACTGTATATATACATCTACATATCAGACTCTATAGATACATCTACATATCAGACTCTATAGATACATCTACATATCAGACTCTATAGATACATCTACATATCAGACTCTATAGATACATCTACATATCAGACTCTATAGATACATCTACATATCAGACTCTATAGATACATCTACATATCAGACTCTATAGATACATCTACATATCAGACTCTATATATACATCTACATATCAGACTCTATAGATACATCTACATATCAGACTCTATAGATACATCTACATATCAGACTCTATAGATACATCTACATATCAGACGCTATAGATACATCTACATATCAGACTATATAGATACATCTACATATCAGACCCTATAGATACATCTACATATCAGACGCTATAGATACATCTACATATCCGACTGTATAGATACATCTACATCTCAGACTCTATAGATGCATCTACATATCAGACTCTATAGATCCATCTACATATCAGACTCTATAGATACATCTACATATCAGACTCTATAGATACATCTACATATCAGACTCTATAAATACATCTACATATCAGACTATATAGATACATCTACATATCAGACTCTATAGATACATCTACATATCAGACTCTATAGATACATCTACATATCAGACTGTATAGATACATCTACATATCAGACTCTATAGATACATCTACATATCAGACTCTATATATACATCTACATATCAGACTCTATAGATACATCTACATATCAGACTCTATAGATACATCTACATATCAGACTATATAGATACATCTACATATCAGACTGTATAGATACATCTACATATCAGACGCTATAGATACATCTACATATCAGACTGTATAGATACATCTACATATCAGACTCTATAGATACATCTACATATCAGACTCTATAGATACATCTACATATCAGACGCTATAGATACATCTACATATCAGACTCTATAGATACATCTACATATCAGACTCTATAGATACATCTACATATCAGACTCTATAGATACATCTACATATCAGACGCTATAGATACATCTACATATCAGACTCTATAGATACATCTACATATCAGACTCTATAGATACATCTACATCTCAGACGCTATAGATACATCTACATATCAGACTGTATAGATACATCTACATATCAGACTCTATAGATACATCTACATATCAGACTCTATAGATACATCTACATATCAGACTCTATAGATACATCTACATATCAGACTTTATAGATACATCTACATCTCAGACTATATAGATACATCTACATATCAGACCCTATAGATACATCTACATATCAGACTCTATAGATACATCTACATATCAGACTCTATAGATACATCTACATATCAGACTCTATAGATATATCTACATATCAGACTCTATAGATACATCTACATATCAGACTCTATAGATACATCTACATATCAGACGCTATAGATACATCTACATATCAGACTATATAGATACATCTACATATCAGACCCTATAGATACATCTACATATCAGACTCTATAGATACATCTACATATCAGACTCTATAAATACATCTACATATCAGACTCTATAAATACATCTACATATCAGACTCTATAGATACATCTACATATCAGACTGTATAGATACATCTACATATCAGACTCTATAGATACATCTACATATCAGACTCTATAGATACATCTACATATCAGACTCTATAGATACATCTACATATCAGACTCTATAGATACATCTACATATCAGACTCTATAGATACATCTACATATCAGACTCTATAGATACATCTACATATCAGACTATATAGATACATCTACATATCAGACTGTATAGATACATCTACATATCAGACTCTATAGATACATCTACATATCAGACTCTATAGATACATCTACATATCAGACTATATAGATACATCTACATATCAGACTCTATAGATACATCTACATATCAGACTGTATAGATACATCTACATATCAGACTCTATAGATACATCTACATATCAGACTATATAGATACATCTACATATCAGACTCTATAGATACATCTACATATCAGACTCTATAGATACATCTACATATCAGACTGTATAGATACATCTACATATCAGACTCTATAGATACATCTACATATCAGACTCTATAGATACATCTACATATCAGACTCTATAGATACATCTACATATCAGACTCTATAGATACATCTACATATCAGACTATATAGATACATCTACATATCAGACTGTATAGATACATCTACATATCAGACGCTATAGATACATCTACATATCAGACTCTATAGATACATCTACATATCAGACGCTATAGATACATCTACATATCAGACTCTATAGATACATCTACATATCAGACTGTATAGATACATCTACATATCAGACTCTATAGATACATCTACATATCAGACTCTATAGATACATCTACATATCAGACTCTATAGATACATCTACATATCAGACTATATAGATACATCTACATATCAGACTCTATAGATACATCTACATATCAGACTCTATAGATACATCTACATATCAGACTCTATAGATACATCTACATATCAGACTGTATAGATACATCTACATATCAGACTCTATAGATTCTTCCACTGACTGGTTTGATCAAAGATTTTAATTTAACCTTTTCCTTCTTTTAGTTTCTCTTTCTCTCTTATACTTTCTCTCCTTCATATTTTGTGATTACAGTCCTCTTTCTTAGTATAATCTCTAGTCACTTCCTCTTCTTTCTTTTTTTACAAAATCAATGCAATGTACTTAATCCTTACTGATGTCACTTCGTTCGGGGGGGAGAGAGAGGTGTGCGTGTTCGAATATACATGCTATACATGCCTTTTGAAATATATATGTAGGGGTACATGCATGGGAAGGTGGGTCTGCGTGTGTCTGGTGTATGTGTGTATGATGCTGTTTCATGTGTGTACTTCAATATAGCTTTTGTGAGCCGGGTTTTGTGTGTGTGAATTAGATGATTTGTAAGTATTTTGTTTCTATATTTCGTGTATATGTGCACGTGTGAGCATGCATAATATGAAAATATAATGTATATTGCATTGAAAAACTGAATAAAAAGATAATTACAAAAAAAAGAGATGTTAATGGCTCGCGGCGCCTGGTAACATTCTCACCTTAATACTTTAAATATATAATAAGAGTTAAAATACAATTATGTAGTATATGCTATACGCGTCACACACTGAAGGATATCATTGGCTGGTCTACTAACCTATCACGGACTCGACAGAAATCAGATTATTGGTTTGAAATAAGAATTTGAAGTGATGTTATTATTTTCTGTCAAAAATCTTTATACCTCAAGCTCAATACCTATATCAAAGATGACGAATAGATTTGACACCCAGGTTGTCATCAAAACTTAGAGTCACACAAATTGTATTGCTTAACCTGTCGTTTGGTACTGATAAACAACGACTGATAATACATCATTGGAGTCGTATCCTGATTTGGTTAGACCCTCACCCCCCGTATCGGTATGTGTGTTTCGGGACGCTGAGAAATGGGATGGTCTGTTCAGTCAAACTTGTGCCCATGGGTAAGACACTTTACCCTAATTGCTCTGGATGACATGCGACGGGCCTCCCGTATGTTGTTCAGTGATGTAGTCACCAGTTACTACAAGGACATTCCGTCCCAAAATAACCTAGGCTGTTCACGGGGCAATAAACCTAGCAAAAACAGAACACCTTTAATTTGATGTCTGAATGTAGCGGACAACGTTCTGTCCGTGGTCCGTACTCACTCAGATATACTTGTGGGGTGAATAAATGTGATATTCATAGCTCATTAAAACTTGTGCGTTGCACCCCACAAGTTCACAGACTAAAGACTACACCCCATAAGTCAATCTTGTCTGTATGTGCGTCCTTCCGTCCTTAAACAATAATTGTTATCGATATTTCTTAAAAAGTACTGATTTAATCTATTTTTAATTACATACATAGTTTCCCCGTGGTCCCCATTTATGCATATTTATAGGTGGTCATTTTGAATTTTTAGCAGGTTGAAGTTGTTAGAAAGTTTCTCAGGAAGTACTGGGAGTGTTTTTGTGAACTTTACTCTATTTTTGTATACGTATGTACTCTAAACGGAAGTGATGAAGAATTTGAACTTGGGCTTAAAATACAGATAAAATTGACGTGCCCTGCTGTGATTCCCACTTATAAAGCCATGGCCCATTGGTACGCTGTGCGTTGTGAATGGATTGCGACACCATTGCGTATATGTAGTCAACCAATACTGATTCAGATTGACAAATGAAATAGAGATTTTACACTAACTACTCCGTGTGCGTACATTTCATTTTGAACGGATACGAAGTCAATCGTTTATTTTACTCTTTGTTCTTATCCACGTGATAATTTTCTATCTCAAAATTTATTTTTATACTTGATACTTTAGGCAGGTTGACATTACGGCTATTTCTCAGAGTTTTTCAAACAATATCAAATGATTAATAGGAGCGAAGGGACAAGTAGAGAAAAGATCATTCTATCAACATAGGACAAATATATAACATTTACAAAAAATGTCATGTAAATCAAACACAAGGTCGATCAAATTTATACAAATTAAACCTTTACTGTTGGTGTCGTGACCGCCAGTCTGATATTAGGAGTTTATAATGATAAAACAGGATACCGATAAGTAATATCTACTCCACTGTACATCATTATTACTTACCCATGTTCAACGTGCAAATGCAGCAAGGAACCTCTGATTTCTAAACCCTGTCTAGAAAATATTTAGACATCATTTGGTTTTAGTTTGTAATCTCTCAAACGTGTTGTCATCCGATCGGACCATGCGGCATCATCAAACTGTCCATATATTTGGCAGGAAGCGTGCCACACAGAAAACGATACCCTTCATCAGACTCGAGAAACAAACTTCTTTAAACTGATTTTGAGTAACCTCAGTTGTCCCCTAGGTATCTGTTACCTTAACACCACTAAAGAGTCCTAGAAGAAATAAACAGATGTATGATGGATTTTTATTTATTTTGGCTTTACTGTTTATACATGTCTAAATTTGTATTGAAAGGTGGTAATATCGCGTGTGCCTCTTGACCAAAGTTTTGTGATTTGTTCCATATTTAGTACGAGAGTAGCATCACGTACTTACGGGCCGTAGGTACGGGGCATTTGTGTACGAATTTAGAAAGGAGTTAGTCAAACTGTTAAAAAGATTTCTCAAATCCACTTTCGGACTTTTCATCACCTACATCAATATATCATCCTTAATAACAGGACATAAAGAAAATCTGTATTAGCTAAACGTCACTAATATCTCCTGCCGCCAATTTTGACAGGTTTTACCCCCAAATCGGTGTACTATGTATCATGGTACATGTGTCATTCACGGCCTTGCTATTAATCACTGATTGAGATTGTTCTGAAAAAGTGGTCAAACATGCGTCAAAAATTCATCCTGGTCAAATTCTGAGAAAATAAGTTATAACTTTGATAGGTAGATAATGTTATTTTTGTCCCTATCACTACCCGGACGACCTGTATCAGACCGTACAGGATGTGGTTTCTTGCATGATAAGTAGCAATATCTTATTGATCAATAAGTTGAAATAGTACATCATGAATATATCAAAAGGTATGTATTATAAGGTGTATATCATAAGGTGTATATCATAAGGTATATATCATAAGGTATATATCATAATGTGTATATTATAAGGTATATATCATAAGGTATATATCATAAGGTATATATCATAAGGTGTATATCATAAAGTTTATATCATAAGGTGTATATCATATGGTATATATCATCAGGTGTATATCATAAGGTGTATATCAAAAGATGTATATCATGAGGTATATATCATAAGGTATATATCATAAGGTATATATCATAAGGTATATATCATAAGGTGTATATCATAAGGTATATATCATAAGGTATATCATAAAGTATATATCATAAGGTATATATCATAAGGTATATATCATAAGGTGTTAATCATCAGGTATATATCATAAAGTGTATATCATAAGGTATATATCATAAGGTATATCATAAGGTGTATATCATAAGGTATATATCATAAGGTATATATCATAAGGTGTATATCATAATGTGTATATTATAAGGTATATATCATAAGGTATATATCATAAGGTATATATCATACGGTATATATCATAAGGTATATATCATAAGGTATATATCATACGGTATATATCATAAGGTATATATCATAAGGTGTATATCATAAGGTATATCATACGGTATATATCATAAGGTATATATCATAAGGTATATATCATACGGTATATATCATAAGGTGTATATCATACGGTATATATCATAAGGTATATATCATAAGGTATATATCATAATGTGTATATTATAAGGTATATATCATACGGTATATATCATAAGGTGTATATCATACGGTATATATCATAAGGTATATATCATAAGGTGTATATCATACGGTATATATCATAAGGTATATATCATAAGGTATATATCATAAGGTATATATCATACGGTATATATCATAAGGTATATATCATAAGGTATATATCATACGGTATATATCATAAGGTGTATATCATAAGGTATATCATGAGGTATATATCATAAGGTATATATCATACGGTATATATCATAAGGTATATATCATAAGGTATATATCATCAGGTGTATATCATAAGGTATATATCATAAGGTATATATCATAAGGTGTATATCATACGGTATATATTATAATGTATATATCATACGGTATATATCATAAGGTGTATATCATAAGGTATATATCATAAGGTATATATCATACGGTATATATCATAAGGTATATATTATAAGGTATATATCATAAGGTATATCATGAGGTATATATCATAAGGTTTATGTCATAAGGTGTATATCATAAGGTGTATATTATAAGGTATGTATTATAAGGTTTAAATCATAAGGTTTATATCATAAGGTATATATCATAAGGTATATATCATCAGGTGTATATCATAAGGTATCTATTATAAGGTATGTATTATAAGGTATCTATCATAAAGTATATATCATAAGGTGTGTATCATCAGGTTTATATCATAAAGTTTATATTATAAGGTGTATATCATAAGGTGTATATTATAAGGTGTATATCATAATGTGTATATTATAAGGTATATATCATAAGGTGTATATCATAAGGTGTATATTATAAGGTGTATATCATAATGTGTATATTATAAGGTATATATCATAAGGTATATATCATAAGGTGTATATCATACAGTATGTATCATAAGGTATATATCATAAGGTGTATATTATAAGGTATATATCATAAGGTTTATATCATAAGGTTTATATCATAAGGTGTATATCATAAGGTATATATTATAAGGTATGTATTATAAGGTATATATCATCAAGTATATATCATAAGGTATATATCATAACGTGTATATCATAAGGTGTATATCATAAGGTATATATCATAAGGTGTATATCATACGGTATATATCATAAGGTATATATCATAATGTGTATATCAAAAGGTGTATATCATAAGGTATATATCATAAGGTATATATCATAAGGTATATATCATAAGGTATATCATGAGGTATATATCATAAGGTATCTATTATAAGGTATATATCATAAGGTGTATATCATACGGTATCTATCATAAGGTGTATATCATAAGGTAAATATCATAAGGTATATATCATAAGGTGTATATCATACGGTATCTATCATAAGGTGTATATCATAAGGTATATATCATAAGGTAAATATCATAAGGTGTATATCATAAGGTGTATATCATAAGGTATCTATCATAAGGTATTTATCATAAGGTGTATATCATAAGGTATATAATTATCATAATGTTTGTATCATAAGATATATAACATAAGGTGTATATGATAGTTTATTATAAGGTATATATCATAATGTGAATATTATAAGGTATATATCATAAGGTATATATCATAAGGTGTATATTATAAGGTGTATATTATCAGGTATCTATCATAAGGTGTATATCATAAGGTGTATATTATCAGGTATATATCATACGGTATATATCATAAGGTGTATATTATAAGGTATATATCATAAGGTATCTATCATAAGGTGTATATCATAAGGTTTATATCATAAGGTGTATATCATAAGGTGTATATTATAAGGTATATATCATAAGGTTAATATCATAAAGTTTATATTATAAGGTGTATATCATAAGGTATGAATCATAAGGTGTTTATCATAAGGTATATAAGGTATATATCACAATGTGTATATTATAAGGTGTATATCATAATGTGTATATTATAAGGTATATATCATAAGGTATATATCATAAGGTATATATCACAATGTGTATATCATAAGGTATATATCATAAGGTATATATCATAATGTGTATATTATAAGGTATATATCATAATGTGTATATTATAAGGTATATATCATAAGGTGTATATCATAAGTTATATATAAAAGGTACATATCATAAGGTATTTGTTATAAGGTATTTGTTATAAGGTATATATCACAATGTGTATATCATAAGGTATATATCATAATGTGTATATTATAAGGTATATATCATAAGGTATTTGTTATAAGGTATTTGTTATAAGGTATTTGTTATAAGGTAAATATCATAAGGTATTATATATCATCAGATATATATCATAAGGTGTATATCATAAGGTATATATCATAATGTGTATATTATAAGGTATATATCATAAGGTATTTGTTATAAGGTATTTGTTATAAGGTGTATATCATAAGGTGTAATGGTTTGGTTTATGGTTTGTTTTGTTTAACGTCCTATTAACAGTCAGGTCATTTAAGAACGTGTCTGGTTTTGGTGGTGGAGGAACGCCGGGGTACCCGCAGAAACACCACCGACCTACGGTCAGTACCTGGCAACTGCCCCACGTAGATTTCGAACTCGCAACCCAGAGGTGGGGGGCTAGTGATAAAGTGTCGGGACACCTTAACCACTCGGCCACCGCGGCCCCAATAAGATGTAAAGCATAAGGTTTATATCGTAAGGTAGCTATCATAAGATGTATATCATTAGGTGTATATAGCTGAAAAATCAATCAAATTAAAACAATATAACATGACATCTTAGAGAAGCGAAAGATAAGAATATATCTGAAAATAATATGATGTGTGCAGGTTGCGTGAGGACGTGCGTCTTCATCAACATCAATATCCATCGTTTGATTATAGTACATAAATGACTAAATTTCTTGATGATTGCTTTCAGTGTTAAAATGATGTTGAACATTTCGAAACGCTTTATAGTTGGGGTGATTAATTTGTGTAGTCACTTTGAATTCAATATAGTATGAGCTTGGCGATAAGATTTGTTATGTGTGTATAGGTAACATCCGGCTCTACTGTAAGCTTGGATTCTTGAGGAAAGTGCCGTCACTAAGAACCTCTCGTTCATGTGTACGTGAGTTCCCTCGTGTACACAGTATCCGTGTGTATGGTATATACGGGTTGGACAGCACGTCCCACCAAGGATATGAGATTCCATGAATCAGCTGTTTAGTGAATCACTTAGCAGACAATATCTAGCGAGGAAGCCATTGAAATTTCAGTCTTTTTCATTTGTTTGTTTAATATTTGAAGCTTTTTACTTCTTACCTGATTCATTTCAAGGCATTTTACAGATAGCTTAAGTACAGCTAATGTCCGCTGATAAGAAGGGTAAGGTATGGTGCCACATTTGTCTAGTCTTTGACGCTACCGTTAGCTGGTACCCTGAAATCAGCAAGCATGTAACATGGCTCTGGCCTGTGTTTAAAACAACCAAGATAACATTCATATAATGAAAAGTTTAACATGATATACATAACATTAAACAACTTACGAGGTATGTATGGTGTTGTTTCAATGTCAAATCTATGTTACCAAAGCTTATCTAACGTATATTAACTCTTTGCTCCAACAAGACAACTAATCAACATGAGACCAACATTAATAACATCTGTATAATATAACTTACAGTCACATCAGATAAAAAACATGTTTTACACCTTACGTTTTCCCAATCCTTGTACATCAACAAATGTCTACTTTGTTCTATATTTGGTAATAAAGCTATACCCGCCATATATTTTTGTGTTCCTGGTATCTTGGTACAGCTCAGGATACAGTGATAATTTTGTAGACCAAGGGATAATGTTTATACATTTACTTGATAAAATGATGATTTTGTAGACTAAGTGATAATACTTATACATGTATTTTATAAAATAATGATTTTAAGAGGAAAGGATAATGTTTATACTTTTTCTTGATAAATGATGATTTTGTAGACCAAGGGATAATGTTTGTACCTGTACTTTATAAATTGATGATTTTGTAGCTGAAATAATACTTTTTATACATTTAATTGATAAATTGATGAATTTGTAGACGAAAGGATAACTTTTATACATGCACTTGATAAAATGATGATTTTGTAGACTAAGGGATAATGTTGTAAGGGTATTACGCTGAATTGAATGGCCCTTTTTGATCGATCTGAAGATTAACATTATGACAAACCAATATTTACCATATTAAGTTTTTGCCCATTTGGAATAAATTAACAGAAGCATTTAAGAGCAGACACCTGTTCACGTGTAGCATGAGCAATGCAAGTGCTTTACATTTGTGAACTACGTATGTTTGATTTCAGTCAAAATGTCATACTGTTCAAATAGGACTTGTTTGAGTACCTTGCACGTGTGCTGAGTAAACATTGTCGCTGTGTAGATCTGAGTTCGACTTCCTGGTTGGATTACCGTTTTCGACAAGGAGTGACTTCGGCAAACACTCGACATCAGTCGAACCCGTTCCCTAATTTGGAAGTCGATATTTTAATGCACCAATACGGGGTTTACAGAGAGTATCATAGTGTGGAAAATATATATTTTTAAATATATAGATATATTCAGTAAAAGTCAAGCAACGCACAATTGCTGCTAGTTGTAAATGTCGATGAACTTTGTTGCCTGACTACAGCTCGATGAAGTGGGGAAGTTGGATTGATTTATTATGTTACTAACACCCAGTATTATCACTTAATGCTTAATTTCACATGTCGTGGAATCAGCTTAATAAGATCAAATCGATAGCGATTGATTAAGTGTTAAAACGTTACATTTAGATATCAAATTGATATTTAAAAAAATATATTTTATTTCGTTACGTACCTGTATACTAACCACACGGCCAGCGACCTTCGGGGTTCTATTCTGCATTGATGTTGATAACGTCGCAAAACTCAAATAAACTTACTTATTTACATTTTGATTAAAAATTACTTATGACCATATTCCCATTGCCAAATTGACCTATTTGTATATGATATTAGAAATGACCTATTCATACATATATTCCTTATCAAATCTGCTAGGGCAATCTGTTTTCTAAAAATGACGTTTATCATGCAGACATTTATAAAACCATTAATACCCTATTTAAAAATCCCAATTTTAAGTCCTTTGGACATTTTCCGTATTTGATGGTCTTCCCTTGGGTGGTCTTGTTATAGGGAATTGACTTTACAATAACCGACTACTTTGATGCAAGACTATATATATATATAAGTAAAGTTTAGCATGCTGGGCCTACTGTAAATATTTAGTTTAGTAAAGTTCAGCATGTAGGACTCACTGTAAATATATAACTTAGTAAAATTTAGCATGAAGGGCCTACTGTAATTATCTAACCCAGTAATTTTAAACATTTTACCATTTGAATCACTGCATGTTACGAAGAGAAGAAACACCAAAAATGATATGTGAACTATTGGTACGACAGAACTACATCGGCGATGTGTACAAATTTTAGTTAATTTAAAATAATCTAGGTGGTTTTATATGACTTGGGTGTAGTTTAATATATTGTACAGAAAGTGTAAATCAGTGAATGTAGTATAAATCACATAGATAACTTGATATTAGTCCAAACTAAAATCCCCTACCTATTACGCGTCTTGTAAATGTGCAATAAAAGATATGACCAAAAAAAAAAAACAATAAATAAATTTGGTTTAAGTCTGTAGAAAGAAACTATTGGCACGTCCTAGGGAACAAATTGTGTTCCTCTCTTGGTTTTTATTTCAACACGAGGCTGGTTATATCGAGGATCACAATAGATAACAGAGAGGTTATGCAGTCCTTCAGGTACGTAACGCTATACCATAAGAACTTGAAACCAAGGGCACTACTGACTCTCAAACATCATCCGCTTACCTCGATCGTTCCTTAAAACGTAATTAAGAGGGACTATTTACTACTTAGCTGTATGATATAACTCATGATTTCATTTTCCCAAATTGTTCATTTTCTATCTGTACATAGAAACACGAGTTTTTCCTAATCATGGGTTTATCGATGTCAAACAGTGATGTCGGTTAATTGTAAACAACAAAGAACTACATAGATATGTCGACAGTCTGGCTGAGCTATACCAACCTGCGTCCTATTGACCTAAGGATAAGGAATCTGGTTTATGCTTGGCAGCGGTTGCAAGGGAATATTGATATATACATTTCAGGATATCATAATTAGCAATGACCTTTTATTAATCGATCAGACATTAACCATATATTGATTGATTTAACGTAAAATGTACTTGACTAAAATGCGAACATTTGGTCTAATGTACGACTGTGTCTTTTGAAGAGGACAATATTTAATATTCGTTATTGATGATAAATCATCTTTCAATATTTCTACAGGTAAACGTAATAGCGTTCAACTACAGTTATCTTTTACGCATACTGTCTGCATAGTTTTAGTATATTAAGTAAAACAGACACATTGAGATTTCTCAACAAAGCTCCTGTCTTTTCCTAAGTTTGAAAATTAACTTACGTAACTTAAACATGATAAACAGCCGCCACTTGTTTAGGAACATGTTTATTCCATAACTTCTATACCAACAAACGTACCGAGTTCAAATTCTCCCAAGGTAGCAACTCAATTCTATGAGCAGAATCACTACGCGACAAAATATTGTTCTTAATAAAGAAAGTTTATTACATATTTCAGATGAACTACTAATGTATATTCTATTCTAATAAATTTGTAAGTAATGTAATTTAAAAAGAGATAAAAAATTAGTATGACAAACTTTGCGTTTGTGTGTTTTATTGATAGAGCTCTTGTTAAGACGACAGCGCGAAGTCGAACCTCATAGCTGAATATAACATTATCCATGTCGGATTAAATTATCGGCCTTTCCTGGACTTGGTAGGTATGCTTTCATTGTTTAAAGTGAGGTTAAAGGTTCAACCTAAGATTTGTTCATTCCGTTCACGACGCCATGTATTTCAACAAATATTTCGGAAACCGAGGTTGAGTGCTGAGCCATATGTATTTCACGTGTGTTCAGTGTGTTTACATGAACTCTCTTTATCAGTTTACTGATACAAGACAAGAGTTCCCAAAAAGATTTTTTTTATATATATATTTGTATTTGGGATATAAATTGGCAGTAACGGTAAGAGGAATTAGACAGTGTTTGTTTGTTTGATCCTATTTGTGACGATATTCGTACCGAGTAACACCGACCTACCACTGCATCAGGGAAAGTGAAGCTCGACAACGACAATGACTTTATTATTATAAACTAATAGTGTACACACACACACACATACATACATACATACATACATACACACACACACACACACCACACACACACACACACACACACACACACACACATACATATGTACGTACGTACGGACGGACGGACGGACGCACGCACGCACGCATAATAGCTGTCGATCACTGAATAAACAATGGAACTCGTTATGGTTGCAAAGATTACACATTCTATTTTCTCTGGGAATGTTGTTTCATCTACCGTATTCAACTGGCAATTTACAAAAGAGAAGAGCTAATTGTGGAGGGAGATCTAGTAGATATCTGTTTGATATTAAATCTCGTAAATTACGTCATGACCAATACGATATCTTGTTTCCACGCGTATTTTGCGATCATTAAATTCTATTTCATACGACTCAAAGCCCAGATTATTCGATCTTTCCTTGATGACATCCCTCTCACCTCGTTACGCCAATGTTGACCATCGGCAAATCCAGAAACCGTGGGAAATATTGATGCTTTTGATTAACAAATTACAGCAAAAAGAGCAAGCTATGGTAAAAGTAGTCCGTGGTAAAAGGTCAGAGGTTAGTCCGTGGTAAAAGGTCAGAGGTTAGTCCGTGGTAAAAGACCAGAGGTTAGTCAGGGTTAGGGTTAGGTTCTGGGTCAGAAATGACCTGTCGTAGGCTTTGAAGGTGGTCACCACGGGGTGTAAACAAAAACAATAACACACTGATACGAAGTTTATCATATGACAAATCAGTTGTGAAACAGGTTGTAGTTATAGGATAAATCCTAACAAACACTTGGCATTTTTACCTCTTACTTTGATACACTTACAATTTCTAATAGCTTCCGGATAGGTCATTTATTTCTATTACTGATATGTAACTGTTTACCCCACTGTTGACAGGTGTTCACATTGTCACATCATTTATCAATAACGATACATACAAATGTATCAATAGATACCAATTTACACATATCACATGTGTGTCCTTTGATGTATTCACCAGGGCCGTCACAAGTAAGTGAGTAGGACAGCGACCGCGTCACTAAAAGCGGATTGTTTAACCTTGACTACAGGTTTATAAATTTATTACTTGCTAGACATGTCAGAGAAAAATCAATGTATTAAAATGGTACATTTATGCTAATAAAACGTTTGTAGAATTTATCTTATTTATTCATTTTTGAGTCCCATTAAAGCACATATCGATCATGTATAGTTGACACATAGAAAGTTCTTTTTGAAACGCGAACAGCAGAATCACTTCTAAAATCATGTTCACAGGGTGAGGTAAACTACTACTATAGTCAATGACACTAACATATATAACAAAATGAAGTCGGCTTTAGACTTCAACAGGAAAATGTAAACTTTAGGCATTTTCCACAGCTGCGAAAAAAGATACATTACATATTCTTGTTGGCCATGATGGAAGCGCACTAGGCTTTATGCTTTATTGTGGGAGGGAGCAGGAGTACTAGTGCCAAGAGAAAACCCAAGTGGTTGGGTAGATGATCATGAACTCCATACCTTTTCACGTCCGATCGGTAAATCTAACCCCGGCCGCATGGGATACTACATTTCTAAAACTTCGGAGTACGCACCAAAATATTCGGATGCACTCTCACCAAACCAAAAAAAAATAAAAAAATAAATAAAAAAATAAAAAAATGAATGATACAACATGAAGCCAAATTAAAACTGTGTGAATTAGACAAAATATAAATGCTTCCAAATCTGTCTCATTGTGACAGTTTGTATTGGGTCAGCGATCTGAATCTTACATTTTCGGAACGCGTTCTAAAAAAACGAATCCTTTGGGGAGTGGGGATTTGAATAACGAATAGCCACCAGCAGCAGATTAGAATTAAGTTCTTTATGTTTAATTGATATTTCCTTTTATTGAAATTTTGATGTTGGTATTCAAATAACGAATCCACTGCGAATTTGGATTCAGTTTCTTATTTTCAATCGGTATTTTTCTTATAAAATATGATTGGAGATTTGAATAACGAACCTTCGGCATCAGTGGATTCGTTATTCGAATCCCCAATAACGAATAACGAAACCGCTGCTAACTTCAGCCCGCTACATATTCCCCGGTTTTCACGACATATCATTTCAACGTTATATCAGATATCAAAACAGTAATATTGAGAAACGTACCGAGCCAATTTGACCTGTATTATTAGAAACGTTTTGCTAATTTGTTAGCTGTATTATTGGAAAGGTCACGAGACATTTTGAGCTGTACTAATAGAAATGTCATGGCCATTATGAGTTGTATTATAAGAAAGTTCAAAGTCATTTTGAGCTATATTATTAGAAAAGGTCATGAACCATCATTAACTATATTATTAGAAGGGTCATGGTCATTATGAGCTGTATATTAGAAAGTTCAGAGTAATTTTAAACTGTATTACTAGAAAATGTCATGAGCTGTATTATTAGATAGGTCATGGTCACTGAGAACTGAATTATTACAAAAGGTCATGGTCATTATGAGCTGTAACATAAGAAAGGTCATAGTCACTAGGATCTATATTATTGGAAAGGTCACGGTCACTACGGGCTGTATTAGATAGGTCATGGTCACTACGGGCTGTATTAGATAGGTCATGGTCACTACGGGCTGTATTAGATAGGTCATGGTCACTACGGGCTGTATTAGATAGGTCATGGTCACTATGAGCGGTATTATTAGACACCAAATAAAAAAAAAAAAAACAAATGTAAAAGACCTCAAACATCCAAGCAAACATAAAAAAAACCCAGACAAACAAGCAACCCAACAAATCAGAAATCTCAAAAACAACACAGCAAATCAGAAAGCTACCAAAACAAAAACTCAAGCATCCCACCAAACAAAAACTCACAAGCATACCACCAAACAAAAACTCACAAGCATCCCACCAAATAAAAACTCACAAGTATCCCACCAAATAAAAACTCACAAGCATCCCACCAAATAAAAACTCACAAGCATCCCACCAAATAAAAACTCACAAGCATCCCACCAAATAAAAACAAAACAAAAACAGACAAGCATCCCACCAAACAAAAACTCACAAGCATCCCACCAAACAAAAACACACAAGCATCCCACCAAACAAAAACTCACAAGCCTCCCACCAAATAAAAACTCACAAGCATTTCACCAAATAAAAAAAAACCTCACAGACGTTCACTTCACTATCGGGAAATCGGTTGTAATCATGAAAGAACTTTATTGATAGAGTTTATTTTTCAAATAATATTTAGCGTATTGTGACAAACAAGGAAATCACTTAATTCTAAATGATTTGTTGTGGTGTTACATGGAGCCAGTCATAAAAAGAACTTGACTATCAATATCTGTAAAGATAGTGTAGGGTAATCGAATTGTCATGACAGGGAAATGCTACCGGACATTGTAGATATGTACCCTAATCCAATAGGGATGTACTTTAATAATTCCATTGTTTATATATTGGGTAAGTGTATTTTTATGATAATGATACATTTGTACATTATAAAGCTGTCATTTTAAATCGATCACGTGCCCAATCAATCACATTTTACTCGTGCTGACTTTTAAACCGACAGGTTTCAATTATTTCTATAAAGCGTTTGATTGCACCATTACGACTTGACATTCCTGGTGTTATTTATCTAGCTAGACAAACTACTTAGACGTTTTACCGTCGGTACTGTAGATAACTAACTTCTCATTTTTGTAAATACAAACATTCACATGATTGGCTAGGACCGATTCACTAACAAAGTCACATTTGAGGAAAAATGAATTTAATTTTAAAATGAAATATTGACAAATCCTTAATGTTACTCTATAGACATATTAGTATGTTAATAACAAGGACACCAGCTCAGCCAATCAAATACGAACGTTTCGTATAAATGATATATTTGATAGATCCATTTGAAGATACTGGCTTACAGGTACCCAGGATCAGTTAATAATCGATACAGACAAATGGTGTTCTATGTACTTTTATGATGACCTTGCTATTCTGTGACATCTACAGCAATTCTGGGAGAATATATCAAAATGATAATTTTAGGGATATACCTGTTTAGACTGTTCACGTTTTTCATTGACACAAACCAATGATACTAGTAAGTAATTAAAATTAACATTGGAACAAAACTTCCATGTACAAAGCCATACCTCAATCAAATAAACCGAAATATAAGCACGCTTAGCGAATTATACATAATTATAGATGTAGTTAAGTTCAGGGGATTGGGGCCGACTGTGGAATAGCAAAGCATCATCTTGTCGTAACATGAACAGCAAAACAGGTCATTGACAATAGGTTGGGAATCTTGTCCATCCTTAACCCCTCTACAATGCCCCCTCCCCCTCCCGAACCTCGACCATCCTTAACCCCTCTACATTGCCCCCTCCCCCGCCCGAACCTCGACCATCCTTAACCCCTCTACATTGCCCCCTGTCCCGAACGAAACCCCACTACTTCCCTTTATCAATCAAAGATGGTATTTTTTCACTCTTTGCTGGACAAAGGAAACATAATTTTCAGGAAGCTTACACCACAGCTTTCAAGATAGTGACATTTATACTAAACTAGTGAATTAATTTCATTCCGTAACTTCAGTTGAATAACACAAGATATTTTAATATTCCAGTAATTCTGTTAAACCATTTAATAAACAACAAACGTTCGATAAACCATATTACATGGGTTTTCCTGATAAAAAGATATACGCAGGTACATAGTGAAGACATTTGCATTAATTTCATATTGAGATATCCGTGTTTGTTTGTACGACCCGACCCATTTATCTATGACCAACATTTTCAGGTTAAAACAAAGGTGTGTTTGACAATACATCACGTGTCATTGGCCTGTATACAGTAGATTGTATCAAAACAAGTCCCGACTATCATCACAATGAATACCAACAAACATCATAGAATAATAATAGAACATCTCCATAATAAAATTTATATGTATTAATTACTAACCGATGTTGGGACTGCTAGATGGAAACAACTCTGATGCATGAATCGCACGTGCTATACATATTTATAGATAGAGGAAAATCCCTGCTGTCAATCACATACCTTAACTCACACCTTAGGCATAGTATGCGGATATTCACCATATATCTATATAACTTACCTGTTCAACTTACCTGTATGACGGACTCAAGTCTGTATTATTTTCAGGTCAAAACTGAGTGCGTCAGGAGCGTATCCGCATTGTACCTGTTAAAACAGACAGCACACCAGGACTGGGCCATATTCTATGTTAACATACTATAACTGACAACATGTAAACTCACATCTTAAAACTCAACCGACGATCTAGCCACGATGATTATTTACATCTTATTGCTAAGCTTTCTTTCCTGTGAATGTTATTTCCATCATGAAGGTAAGTGACTTATTTCACAAATTCTTACATTGACGTTTATTTGCGGTAGATGTTTAAGTAACCTCTAATACAATTTAGAATAGAATTAGGATCAATATTCTATACAGGGACATGGAGAGAGTGTCTATTTTCATGATTAATTTTTTATGTGTATTAATAGTCGTCACAGAACACAATATATACCTATACCATTTACATCATTCTGTGCCTAGACCCTTGTCAAGAGAGTACAAACCGTAAAACATGACATGACGTTTGGATATGAACCCATGTTTGTGACCATTTGAATATTTGAATATTTTGCAATGAAGTGTAAAGGCATTAATGTCATTCATACCTCAAACCATCTACCCATCAGCTGTTGTCTACCTATTTAATCCTGACCCAAAGTCTAATCCACAAGTGTCTGTCACCCTTAATTAATGAAATTAAAAATACACCCATCAGGATAATGATACATTTGCACATTATAAAGCCATCCCTACCTCTCATCGCAACCTTACCCTATCACTACCCTCCACCGCAACCTTACCCCATCCCTACCCTCCATCACTTCCCTACCCCATCCCTACCCTCCATCACTACCTTACCCCATCCCTACCCTATCACTATCCTCCATCACTACCTTACCCCATTCCGAGCGCCTCATCACTACCTTACCCATCCTTACCACTCATAACTACCTTACCCGCATCCAAACCTCCATCACTACCTTACCCGCATCCCTACCCTCATCACTAACTTACCCCCCTTACCCTTATCACCTACCCATCCTCTAAACTCCCCCATCCCTACCCTTCCCACCCCAGCACACACCCCAACCGACCCGTACCCACCGACCCCATCACACCTTCCGCTCGACCCCCCACTCCCTACCCCCATCCCGACCCTCCACCCGCACCTAGACCCCATCCCTACCCGCCAGCACTACCCTACCCATCCCTACCCTCACATCACCCACCCAAGCACCCCAACACCGGACCCCCATCGACCCCAGCCTTACCCACCATCCCTACCCTCCATCACACCTAACCCCATCCCAACCTCCATCGCTACCTTAACCCACCACCACCTACCCTCCATCACTCCTACCCCATCCCTATCCCACCCTACCCCATCCCTACCCTCCATCACTACCTTACCCCATCCCTATCCTCATCACTACCTTACCCCATCCCTACCCTCCATCACTACCTTACCCCATCCCTACCCTCCATCACTACCTTACCCCCTCCCTATCCTCCACACTACCTTACCCCATCCCTACCCCCCATCACTACCTTACCCCATCCCTACCCTCCATCACTACCTCACCCCATCCCTACCCTCCATCACTACCTTACCCCATCCCTACCCTCCATCACTACCTTACCCCATCCCTACCCTCCATCACTACCTTACCCCATCCCTACCCTCCATCACTACCCTACCCCATCCCTACCCTCCATCACTACCTTACCCCATCCCTACCCTCCATCACTACCTTACCCCATCCCTACCCTCCATCACTACCTTACCCCATCCCTACCTCTCTCCCCTACCTTACCCCATCCCTACCCTCCATCGCTACCCTATCACTATCCTCCATCACTTCCCTACCCCATCCCTACCCTCCATCACTACCTTACCCCATCCCTACCTCTCACCCCTACCTAACCCCATCTTTAGCCGCCACCGCTACATTACTCCCATCCCTACCATCCACCCCTACCTTATCCCATTCCTATCTTTACACCTACCTTAACCGATCCCTACCTCCCATCGCTACCTTACCCCAATTATACCTCCTTCCCCTAAATTACCCTACCCTTCCCTGCTAACTCTATCTTCCAATCCCTACCTCCCGGTCCTGCCTTCCAACATTATCCTACCCCTGCCACCCATCTCTACCTTCCAAACTTACCCCTACCTCCCACCCCTACTTTACCCCACCTTACCATCCTACCCCTACCTTCCACCCCTACTTTACCCCACCTTACCATCCTACCCCTACCTTCCACCCCTACTTTACCCCACCTTACCATCCTACCCCTACCCTACCTCCTACCCGACTTTACCCCACCTTACCATCCTACCCTTACCTCCCACCCCTACTTTACCCCACCTTACCATCCTACCCCTATCTCCCTACCCGACTTTACCCCACCTTACCATCCTACCCCTACCTCCCTACCCGACTTTACCCCACCTTACCATCCTACCCTTACCTTCCACCCCTACTTTACCCCACCTTACCATCCTACCCCTATCTCCCTACCCGACTTTACCCCACCTTACCATCCTACCCCTACCTCCCACCCCTACTTTACCCCACCTTACCATCCTACCCCTACCTTCCACCCCTACTTTACCCCACCTTACCATCCTACCCCTACCTTCCACCCCTACTTTACCCCACCTTACCATCCTACCCTTACCTTCCAGCTTTATCCCTCCCCTGTTTCTGTAACTTCGAGTTCGAATCAACCCCTACCTTTCTCAGTCATCGGCGAGTAGTAGACTTACTATCACCCATTCTCTTTGCTTACATCTCAGTTATTGTCAGTTCTTCCGCTCCATGTCGCTATCCAAACCCCATCTCTCGTCTCCCAAAACATCTATCGCTATGCTTATTTACAGATGAAATACGTCCTTAGATATTGATTTAAAAAAGGATTATAAATATAAAAATGGAATTGCTTGACGACCACTTCACCTTCTAACACTTTAACAAACATGAGTGAAATGTTTGCTGTCAGTCTAGCCGTCTGAGCGAAATGTATTTAAAATCTGATACATTACTTCAGTGTGAAGTTTAGTAGTGATTGATAACATTGATAAGTCGAGAGTTTTATTTACAGGGAGTCCAGTAGTTCAGAGGGTCGATGGCTGGTATAACAACTTTGCTCATATAAATTGGGGTGGAGCAGGTATGATTATTATATGCATATTAAAACAACATTTATTAGATTCCAATGTTAACAACAACAACAACAACAAAACAAAAACAAAAAAGAAAAAAATGTTTCCGCCTTTATTTCAAAATAATAACAAAATAATATCATTCTGTACTAATTTCATTTTTAAACTTTTCATTGCATATAGCATACGAGAATGTATTTTGTATAAAACACATTATGACATAAATATAATTATGACGTTGTTTTGAGGACGTTAAACGCATATAGCTTGCATAATATATAATACTCATTAATGCAAATGAAAAATGAAAGTATGAAATAGTATAAGTGAATTTGATTAAGGTGAGCCACTTCTACACAACATCACAACGGCGTACACCGACTTCACGTACCAGGCTCCCAATGAAGGACTTCCGAGTGCCAGAGAAATCAGTAACGTACTCTTCAGACAGAACATGTCTATAGGATCAGGGGGTTCGGTCAGCAACAGATCAGCACTGTTCGCGTTCTTTGGTAAGTGAAACACTAAATACCCTAGTGAACGTATTTCCTACAACGAAAACTATTGTATACTGTTTAAAAACGACATATAAACAGTCAGTATAATCTAAAAGAGAAATATTTTTTTGCTATACATATTCAAATACTCTCATTCTATTTTATTGTTACACGATGTAAATTCGAATTATTCAATTCAGCATCCTGATTCTAAGAATATCAAGCAATAGAAAACGTTATAATATTTTGTTTATTTAAACCAAACATTTACAGGTCAATTGGTGGACTTTGAACTTACGGATGTAGACGATACAACGTGTCCAGTTGAGTTGATGTCCATCCCTGTACCAAGGTGTGACCCGGATTACGATCCTCAATGTTCCGGGACCGTGTCTATGCCATACGAAAGGGCAGCTTATGACAAAAAGAGCGGTCAGACACCCAACTCACCTCGTCAACAGGTACTATATACATCTACTGTGACGTCACAGTTATAATTGGGTTATAAATCCGTAGGCATTAAGCTACAACATACAATTGCCATTGTACTCTGACCATCTGAAGAAACAAACGACTGAATGATAATATCCCTGTCAATGTGTGTAACATAACAACAAAGTATAGCATATATGTCACCTGGCTGTTCTGAGCTAACAATGTTATTTTTACGTTGTAGATAAATGGAGCCACCAGTTATATCGACGCCAGCTTTGTGTACGGTACCAACACAGTACGAACCGCTTTCCTTCGTAAGGACAAGACAGCGTATCTGGCAACCGGTGATAAATGGCAAAAGTATCCAGAAGCAAATGATATTGGAGTTCCTTATGATGCCTACCCTTCTGTGTCAGACCACAATATAGATAATCCCCTTAAACTATGGAGTGAGTGACAATACTACTGAATCATTCTTTTTATGGGAATATGAAACACTGTTAAGAAATTTGAGAAAATGTTAACTGGGAAAAGATAACAGTCTCTTCTGAAAATTGTATGTAGGCGTCCTCGGTTTATAATATGTGACACTAATTGATAATTAGTAGTACTTTCATTTTGGATATATATAACATTAATGTGTATTGATAGTATTTTAGATTACTCTTATCTATGCTTGAAGAGTTGGGAAGTAAACACAACCACGAGAACCCCTATAATAACAAATACTGATAACATGTATCATTACTCTATAACAAATACTGATAACATGTATCATTACTCTAAAACAAATACTGATAACATGTGTCATTACTCTATAACAAATACTGATAACATGTAGCATTACTCTATAACAAATACTGATAACATGTATCATTACTCTATAACAAATACTGATAACATGTATCATTACTCTATAACAAATACTGATAACATGTATCATTGCTCTATAACAAATACTGATAACATGTAGCATTACTCTATAACAAATACTGATAACATGTATCATTGCTCTATAACAAATACTGATAACATGTATCATTACTATATAACAAATACTGATAACATGTATCATTACTATATAACAAATACTGATAACATGTATCATTGCTCTATAACAAATACTGATAACATGTAGCATTACTCTATAACAAATACTGATAACATGTATCATTACTCTATAACAAATACTGATAACATGTATCATTGCTCTATAACAAATACTGATAACATGTATCATTACTCTATAACAAATACTGATAACATGTATCATTACTATATAACAAATACTGATAACATGTATCATTGCTCTATAACAAATACTGATAACATGTAGCATTACTCTATAACAAATACTGATAACATGTATCATTACTCTATAACAAATACTGATAACATGTATCATTACTCTATAACAAATACTGATAACATGTATCATTACTATATAACATATACTGATAACATGTATCATTACTCTATAACAAATACTGATAACATGTATCATTACTCTAAAACAAATACTGATAACATGTGTCATTACTCTATAACAAATACTGATAACATGTATCATTACTCTATAACAAATACTGATAACATGTATCATTACTCTATAACAAATACTGATAACATGTATCATTACTCTATAACAAATACTGATAACATGTATCATTACTTTTTTCTTTGCCGTTAGAGTTGGGAGATAAACACGTTCACGAGAACCCCGCAGTTCTCTCCCTTGGTGTCCTCTTTCACAGATGGCATAACTATTTAGCTGAAAAATTCACCAGGGAAGACAATACAAAGCTACCACCGGCCGATATTTTTGCTAAATCAAGAAAATGGGTGATAGCTTCCCTACAGGTAAGGTATATCTTATTATATCCCTGTATAAGCGGCAGCTGTATCGGATAAGACAGACCGTTCTTTTAAACATGGGCTGTCATTTGATTGTGGTTCTGATGGGATAGCTAATTTAAACATTGAAAACGCGGTGTGCTTTCGTATTATTTGAGGTTTGAAGTGACACAATTGTTGATTCATGTACACTCTCTTGGGAAGATATTAGCATTACTAAAAAATTTTAAATAGTATTATAGAGATAAAAATACCGTCAGATTTTGCCATCTTTTTTTTTTTAGAATATTATTGTCTATGAATGGTTGCCGAAGCTTATGAAGACAAAGTTACCTCCATACGAAGGTAAGTGTATGTTATACATTCATTGTCCTAATTGTAGGTATACATGACTATTTGTTTCTCCAAGACATGTCATATATACGTAGGCTAAACGTATACCGATATACAGAAAGACTTTCGTTTGATTTCATTTAATATAACAATTTATTGCATTTTGCCAGTGAAATATAAAGAGGATATTGAATGGTTTCCCGTTTAATATAACATATATTTCACGAGTATTAAATGGGAAACCATTCAATATCCTCTATTTATTGCATTTTTGCCAGTGAAATATAGAAATTTATCAAACTAATTAAAGCTATATTTTCACTGCAGCGATGAACATTGAAAATATAAGATTTACAGTGAAAATATAAGTTTTGCAGTGAAAATATAAGTTTTCCGTTTTGACTAATCAGAGCGAGCCTTTGTATTCACCTCATTAAAACTTGCCGATTTTTCCAATCGAAACGGAGATAGATCAATTGGTTATTTTGCTGTATTTCTGAAATATTCTGACTAGTTTTTGACAAAATACTCACTTGACGTTAGCTATTCATGCACATATTCTCCACTCGTGTTTCTTTCACTCTTATGACAGAATATATCGATATCGATATCTTACATTCGTGCTTCGCACTAGTTAAAATATCAATATTCTGTCATACTAGTGAAATATATGTTATACTCAACAAGAAAACATTCAATAATCTCTATTTGCAAAAATTACAAATAACTTTTGGGAAATTAAATTTTCTTTAAAAATTGGTATTTTGTGTTTTGTGTTCACATGTTCTCAGACAGTTTTGGTGTGAG
Organism: Pecten maximus; assembly: GCF_902652985.1. Lineage (NCBI taxonomy): Eukaryota > Metazoa > Mollusca > Bivalvia > Pectinida > Pectinidae > Pecten > Pecten maximus. Next base: position 4,745,405 of record NC_047016.1, read on the forward strand.
CATCACACTAGAGTATAATTATCGAGTTCAGAATTCAAAGGAAAGAAGCTGTATCTGTAATAAATGATATCACAATGATCGGTTTTTATGTGTATCTACCTTTACTACAGGGTACAAAGCGTCAACAGAGCCCGGTATCACAGCCGTGTTCGATGCTGTAGCCCTCAGATACATTATGACGTTAATGCCTGCGGGGATCTACCAAAGGTATGTAGGATATAATGTTTTATTATCGAACCTTCTTATTCCATATTTGTTTGTGCTAATCACATCTTACCTCACATGAAGTACTTGATTAGTATGTTGTAATTTGTATAATTACAATATTGTAATTGATATGTTGTCATTTGTATAATTACAATATTGCAATTGGTATGTTGTAATTTGTATAATTACAATATTGTATTTGTATTTCGAAATTTATATAATCACAATATTGTAATTTGTATATTGTAATTTGCATATTGTAATTGACGACCTCGATTTCGTATTCACATCCGGTGAAATGATGAAGGAACCAGTGAGAAAACCACAAATGCAACCCAACAATACATTTCTGAAATAGAGCCTAATTTAATATCTCTAAAATATCAGCCAATGATTAAAAAAAACGTTAAAAAATGAACGAAGAATATTCAATTATGCGTGGCAAAACCATTCCTTGTTTACAGAGAAAAACACAGTTGTCATCAAAACGACACAGGTTTTAGCCCCATGCCTCTACGGCTCTGCAACACCTACTTTGGATCGCAGGTATGTTTGGATAATCGTCTGTATGTAGCAACGGCCATTTATAATGTTTAACAACCAATACTAACATATGATAACATGATAATATATTATATCGTCTAACCAAATTATTACACTAAATATACGCTATTTAAATGTGTATAGGTTATATTACTAGATTAGAGAACTGCTATCTGTTACAGGACATTCTGACTGAACGAGAGGATGGTGTCGAGGAAACTCTACTCGGCCTTGCGAATCAACTGAGTGAACGGGAGGACATTAAAATCGTGGAGGACATACAAAGTTATTATTGTTTATTACATACTTATGAAATTCTCAATATACCGCTATTTTAGAATTAATCCCTTTAAACAAGCTGACATATGAGGGAATGCTATCTCTATTTGATAAAGGTTTACATCTGACTATCAGCTGCTCTTAAAACAAATATTTCCGCAGATATTATAAGTTATATAATTCACAGCCGTTTTGGCTTATGCGCACTTTTTGTGTTGAATAGATAATTTTGTATTTAGCGATGCATACGTAATAAATAAATGATACATCATGTAAATCATCACTTGTCTTAATATCGTGGGAATACATTGCTAAAATGAATTAATAATTGATGTTGGGCTTGATGGTGGTTTTTTAAACGGGCGTAACACTAGGCTCTAATTATGTACTAATATAGGACCATGGATATGTCTTTATGGTAGGTAAATGATGTACTAAAATAGGACTATGGGTATATCTTTATGGTTGGTAAATTATGTATTAACATTGGACCATGGGTATATCTTTATTGTAGGTAAATGGTATGGTCCGCTGCATTTCTCCCGCCAGGACCACGTAGCACAGACAATTATGAAAGGACGTGACTACGGCTTGCCTGACTACAACACCGTCCGGAGGGAGCTGGGACTGACAGAAATCCTAGAATGGGGTGACATCAATCCCGTGCTTAATAGTACGAACCCCGAGGTAAATATAACGGATAGTGTCGTACTTAATAGTACGGATCCCGAGGTAAATATAACGGACAGTGTCGTACTTAATAGTACGGATCCCGAGGTAAATATAACGGACAGTGTCGTACTTAATAGTACGAACCCCGAGGTAAATATAACGGATAGTGTCGTACTTAATAGTACGGATCCCGAGGTAAATATAACGGATAGTGTCGTACTTAATAGTACGGATCCCGAGGTAAATATAACGGACAGTGTCGTACTTAATAGTACGGATCCCGAGGTAAATATAACGGACAGTGTCGTACTTAATAGTACGGATCCCGAGGTAAGTATAACGGACAGTGTCGTACTTAATAGTACGGATCCCGAGGTAAATATAACGGACAGTGTCGTACTTAATAGTACGGATCCCGAGGTAAATATAACGGATAGTGTCGTACTTATACCGGATAATGTTGTTGAATTAACTTCATAACTTTACATTAGATTCATAACTCATATAAACCGTTGTAAATATAAGGATATTCGCTGATGGAATAATCAAACAATGTTTTATGTATACATTGTAAGAATTTGTTATGTTGTCTGCGTTATTAACATTCTTCACTCAACAATTGGTTCTGCAGGTCCTCAGGATTATTATATACCGGTAGTGGTAGAATTTGAGTGTTTGATATATATTCGATTGTATAAGTTAAGTTAAATATTTCTTTTTGTTATCTTATTCTGTTATGATATCAATTTTACATTACAGGTGTTCGAGTCTCTGAGGAGGCTATATGGTGACATAAACAGCATAGATCCGTTCGTTGGCGGTATGTTGGAAACAACACAAGAAGGGCCTGGCGAAATGTTCTCCGCCATACTTGTTGACCAATTTACCCGGATCAGAGACGGTGACAGGTTTTGGTTCGAAAATAACCACTCAAGGTAGGTGTCTTAATTCCATACATCGACAGTATCAATGGCTTGCTTTGAGGACAATTTGTCTTAACCCCGTACACCGACTGTATCCATGACATGCTTAGGGGACAGTATACGTCTTTACCCCGTACACTAACAGTATCAATTGCACTCTTAGGGGACACTATGATAGTTGTCGTTTATACCAACAGCAATAGACATCAGCCGAAATAGATACGATTGAAAGAACACCAGGAGTACATCTACATGTAGATGTATTAGCTGTTCTAACCAAGAATCGAAAGTAACAAGGCATGACTAGTTTAGGCCACAGATAGCCTATCTTAATTTCACGCAGAATACGACCATGTGTACAGGAAGGGTAAACGTAATCCAGGTGATGTCTCGTTCTCAAAATGTAGACCGATATGGTGGACCACCAGGTATATCAAAGACCATGGACAATGTCTAACTTTATATCACGAAAGGACATAAAGTTCATAGTGTCGACCATTAAACTTGTTCAGTGTTGTCTGCAATTGCTTCATCCTTTTAATATTTTGAAGAAAACGTTATAGTCACAAGTTATTTGGAATTCGTTAAGCATTAATGCATTAAGGGGTTCTTTAAAATAAAATAATTATTGAATGAAGCTGTTCGTAACTTATTTTTATATAAAACAAACAAATCGTTGCTTTTTTATATAAAGGAAGTAAATAAGAAGTTCCTATGTAAACTTATTTTTAAACATTAACGCAATATTAGAAATCTGTCTGTGGGTATATTTGTAGACTATTATTTTACGTCTGTGGGTATATTTGTAGACTATTATTTTACGTCTGTCTGTGGGTATATTTGTAGACTATTATTTTATGTCTGTGGGTATATTTGTAGACTATTATTTTACGTCTGTGGGTATATTTGTAGACTATTATTTTATGTCTGTGGGTATATTTGTAGACTATTATTTTACGTCTGTGGGTATATTTGTAGACTATTATTTTATGTCTGTGGGTATATTTGTAGACTATTATTTTATGTCTGTGGGTATATTTGTAGACTATTATTTTACGTCTGTGGGTATATTTGTAGACTATTATTTTACGTCTGTGGGTATATTTGTAGACTATTATTTTACGTCTGTCTGTGGGTAAATTTGTAGACTATTATTTTACGTCTGTCTGTGGGTATATTTGTAGACTATTATTTTCTGTCTGTGGGTATATTTGTAGACTATTATTTTACGTCTGTCTGTGGGTATATTTGTAGACTATTATTTTATGTCTGTCTGTGGGTATATTTGTAGACTATTATTTTACGTCTGTGGGTATATTTGTAGACTATTATTTTATGTCTGTGGGTATATTTGTAGACTATTATTTTATGTCTGTGGGTATATTTGTAGACTATTATTTTACGTCTGTGGGTATATTTGTAGACTATTATTTTACGTCTGTCTGTGGGTATATTTGTAGACTATTATTTTACGTCTGTCTGTGGGTATATTTGTAGACTATTATTTTACGTCTGTCTGTGGGTATATTTGTAGACTATTATTTTACGTCTGTCTGTGGGTATATTTGTAGACTATTATTTTACGTCTGTCTGTGGGTATATTTGTAGACTATTATTTTACGTCTGTGGGTATATTTGTAGACTATTATTTTACGTCTGTCTGTGTGTTTATTTGTAGATTATTGTTTTACGTCTTTGTGTTTATTTGTAGATTATTCACACCTGATGAAATTGCGGCAATAAAGAAAATAACACTGCACGAGGTCATCGTAAAGTCAACAGAAATCAGTGAGAATGACTTACAAAAAGAGGTTTTTAATGTAAATGGTACGTAAATACATATATATGCTTTGTAATATTTCAAAATGTATTTTACCAAATATCGGACTTAATAGTTTTTTCTCTTTATTTGAAGTACTAATTCATTTGTTCTTGAAGGCTAGTTTCGTAATGATAAATATCTTTATTAAAATATTTACAAATGTTTTAATACTCCGTGTGAAACAGCTTTACATTATACTCAAAGACTTTAGAAAGAATTAACAAGTCACCTTGTGATCAAATAATTTACACTGGAAGGATTATTGTCACTAATCCGCGAACTTTGACGCGTGAACTCGTCTCCTACCAGAACAAATATATGTTTTATAAAAAGTATTTTATGGAAAGACTTTCCGGTGATTACCAGCGACATGTCGCAGTCTCGAACCACCTCCGTTCTTATACCAGGTCGTAACACGCATGTCTAGACCGAGGGCGATCGGTTCATTTGGTGCTGAGTCGCTGTATCCGACGACATACGACTTGTAACATCTGTATACTACCTAACGTTGTCAATTACGGATCATGCCGCTTGTTCACTGCTCATTAGTGAGTGGCGGATCGCAATTAATCATCGGCCAGCTATTGATGGTACATATTTAATCCGTTATGCATTCAGCTAATAAATCTATATTCGTCGATTTTTATCTCCCCGCGCGCCGTGCACTTGTTTTTCAATGCTCCAATGAACACTGACACGCCGATATCATGCATGAATAGACATGAGAGTGTGTTACGTGTATTAATGAAATTTACATTTTACCAGTGAAATGTTTGAAATTATCAACTAGATTAATTCATCACTGCTTCTTTCGACAATTCAGAACAGTGCTCTCTACTTGCCAATTATATCGGACTGGAGGGGAGGTGTTATTTTACTGGATCATGGGTATACTTCGCAGTTTGTAATTACTCTTTCTGGCGACAGTTTTGTAAATAAAATTTCACCAGAAAACAAAGGAAAACGCTTAAATTGCATAAAGAAGCCATGTTTTTTACTGTAGTTAGTGGTAATACTGGTATATTGTGACTTTTACTGCTAATCTAATCTATAATTAAGATTCGTTTACTACAACAAATGTCATCTGTTCTCCGAGCCGTTTGGACTCAAAAGCTTTTCGGCAAACGAAATATTTTATTCTCTGTAGTCAAGCGAAGTGTCATTTAACCATTAAACTGCTTTCAGTTGGCAGTTATGGGCTGATAATACCAACTGGGCAAATTCAACATGAAGCGCTAACGAAAGTACATCAATGCTTATATTTAGCTCTTGAGATTATTAAAAACATCACTATAATCATCCATGGCTGTAAGCCTGTTAACAGCTCTACCATGTTGTTCCGCGTAAAACTATAGTGTGTAAGATAATAGAAAATCAGACATGAATAAACAATGCATTACGAATATTAAATGTAAATTAAAATCACAAAAATACAAAATATTAACTGTCCGCCTTGTTTTTCAAAAGGAAAATGTGTATCTAATATTTTTCCGCAACTGGGGTGTGCTTCACTTGAGAAATTGTTAATGCGCCAGTTGGCAGTTTATGAGATGGTAATGCTCAACTACTGTTGGTGAGGAACGTCAAAAACCATGTTACTTATAATACCATCTGTCAATCGATCTATGTTGAAAGTCCGGGGGCCGCGATAGTTCAGTCGGTTAATGGGCGGCCACTTAATCCCAGCTCCGAGGTGCCTGGTTCGACGCTCCCTATCCGTGTCGGCTTGTGTTTCTCGTAAAACTGAGCAATTTCAATTTGTTTATTCAGTAAGCCTTACGGCTTATGAGATTCATGACATATAACATGATAATAATAGTACACAATTGATGCAGCAATTAACAGGAGAGTGACAAATATATATAAACGCACCCTTACAAGGATACCTACACAGTTACTCACACATGATCACATCCTCACGGGTACGCATGCGCACGCATCCTCGCCCACGTACACCAATACACATACATTATACCAAACAGTACTTGTAGTGAATGCACAAGAGAGTAACATGGCTATTCATTGTCCTAATATTATAGATATTAAGATGTACATAGATAATATTTTTCAAGATTTTCATAAATAAATTTACCTAAATTATGATGCATCAGAGCGTTGCTTAAATGCAAAATGTATAAATTTCCCCAGATTATTCAACTCCTTGACATTATTTACGCTAAGTAGTTGGACAAGTTTAAATACACTAGGTTGAGAAACAGGCCGGTCTGTACTGTCGTGGTTGTGTCCTAGGGCAAAACACGTTACCCTTATCGCTTTGAGTGGCATGTGACGGGCTCCCCCGTATGTTGTTCAATGAGGTAGTTACCAGCTAGTACAAGGATACTCAGCTTCAAGACGACCCTGGCTGTTCGTGGGGCGCTAAATCCAGCAACCAAGCAAACAATGGCGAACGTATGACATTTCAGCGTCTGTCTGTCCACTTCTCCATTTTGGTGTAATTATGTTACAGCGTCCGTCTGTCCACTTCTCCATTTTGGTGTTATTATGTTTTGGTGTTATTATGTTACAGAGTCCGTCTGTCCACTTCTCCATTTTGGTGTTATTATGTTACAGCGTCCGTCTGTCCACGTCTCCATTTAGGTGTTATTATGTTACAGCATCCGTCTGTCCACTTCTCCATTTTGGTGTTATTATGTTACAGCGTCCGTCTGTCCACTTCTCCATTTTGGTGTTATTATGTTACAGCGTCTGTCTGTCCACTTCTCCATTTTGGTGTTATTATGTTACAGCGTCCGTCTGTCCACTTCTCCATTTTGGTGTTATTATGTTACAGAGTCCGTCTGTCCATTTTGGTGTTATTATGTTACAGAGTCCGTCTGTCCACTTCTCCATTTTGGTGTTATTATGTTACAGAGTCCGTCTGTCCATTTTGGTGTTATTATGTTACAGAGTCCGTCTGTCCACTTCTCCATTTTGGTGTTATTATGTTACAGAGTCCGTCTGTCCGCCTGTTTATGTCGATATCAGTATGGTAGATGCCTGTACAGGACACAAAGGCTACGACTACTTCGCCGGGAGTGAAATCAGTTTCATCATCATATGGTCATGTTTTGGATTAATTCCACTGAGTAAGTGTTTAAAGTAAGGTACTTTAATCTGACTCACAACGACACAATCGAGGACTTTTCATGATCGTAAAATTAATTGTTTCAAATATCTTTTTTGAGATTTTTGTGTGTGTATTGTTTACCACTCTACCAACAGCTATGGTCATTTAATATGCATATGTGTAGTGTATGCGTGCTGGTCTTCTTGTGATGGCGCGAAAATATTGTCGTTTTAATAGTGCTAGCTCGCTGTAGCTTACTGTAGAAGGCATCCAGCAGGACACCCCAGTCACATTATATTGACGACGGGCAAACCAGTCGTCCTACCCCTAAAATGATGAGCGAAAAGATAAGATATCATATTTAGTCGCCTATAACGATCACATGCAATAGGTGCTGAATGTACTATCTTGACTATGTGTGATGTAGATAAACAGATGTAGAGGAGACGATAGAGGAGATGAAAGCTGTCAACTGATGTTTTCTTATCACCCCAGATAACTTATCACCTCAAGTTCGGGTATTACTAATCAGAATGCAACGTTATTTTCTGTTGTTTCGTCGATGTGAATTGACTATCTGTGTTTATAGTTTCTTATCTGTTATAGATATTGGATATGTCTTAATTATTTTGAATGTATTTTTAAACATATCTTATAGCACCATGTATCCGCTTACGTTGTAAGATTTTATTTACGGTTAAAGGTGAGACGTTCATTAAGTGTTGTATCGTTATAGTATGCGTTCTGTCGGCCTATATCGCCGCTAGATGTCGAACCTGGAACCACAACAAACATGTAAGACGTCAACAGGTGTGCAGGCAAGCAAAGGATGCTGAATCTAACTCCAAAGGTAGGTCATAGCTTCGGATACTACCTAAGCGTATTAATCAGATACAAAAATCACAATAAATATTATGTAGTCATTATCGATTCGAAGACGATACTAATTTATGTGTATATAGATGATAATTGTTTATTAACAGAGCGCCGCGTATATCATTTCATGCTTTATTTACTGATTGATTAAGTTATTAATTGATTTATTGAATGATTGATTTACTGTAGTTATTGATTGATTTAGTTATTGATTGATTGATTTAATTATTGATAAATTTGATTAGTGATTGATTTAGTAATGGATTAATTTATTATATGATTTATATTAATTTATTATATTAATTTATTATATGATTTATATTAATTTATTATATGATTTACTCTAGTTATTGATTGATTTAGTTATCCAGTAATTGATTGATTGATTGATTTAGTTATTGATTGATTCAGTTATCGATTGCTTTAGTTATCGATTGATTTAGTTATCGATTGATTTAGTTATTGATTGATTTATTGATTGATTAAGTTATTGATTGATTTCATTATTGATGTACATTCTGTGTATTTACAAAGCTACAGAAGTTAAAGAAATTGTACTATATGCATAACTGGCATCGTTGCAATATATCAAAACTAAACTTTAGTAAATAAAAAGAACTCGTGCAAACTAAAGATATTTTAAAACATATCGGTGTATATACGTAGTTATATTAATCTTAACACAGAAATGACTGTTATTTCTTTTTATATAAAAGTAACATCGTGGTCTGTAAAAGAAAATTCGTGGTCTGTACTAGTAAATTCGTGGTCTGTAAAAGTAAATTCGTGGTCTGTACTAGTAAATTCATGGTCTGTAAAAGTAACTGTTTAAGTTGATATACTGTCCTAATGTATTCGCTATTTTGAAATGTCTGTGTATTAATATACAGTCAGAATTACATTAGGGATCAATGTATGCAATGATTATCCATTAACATATAAAATACAATTTAGCATACTGATAATCATCCCAGTAGTCTTCAAATACTCTCGGGGACACCAGCAACCTAATATAACCAGATCCCGTAACAATAACGTTGATTTTGTTATTATATGGTTTGTCCAATACCTTCGTACTCTATTTCGTAGAAATACAGTCGTTTATGGCCTTTGAGTGGTTAGGAGAGAAGCAATCGACACGCCCAGTGGTTGTCAAGCTTAGACCAAAGTGTACAGTGGAACTGACCAGCACTCGAGGTACGAGACTTCGGACTCTAGGCCTGGGTCACTCCTCAGACGTAGAAATCTACAATAGCACAAACAAAGGGCGGACAACTCTGATGATCAAAGTTCCAAAAGAATATGATATGGTAAGATCATTTATACAGTTAAACATTAAAAGAGAAATTTAATCGTCGCTTTCAATAGTTTCTACACATGAGCATCAATAAAGAGTCCTAAAAAGACGAAACAGCTGTCTGGACAGTTTCTCAAAATTATTTTGTCATGCTTTAGAGGCGTTGTTACAGCACGAGTGGTAAATGCCTTCCTCCACGAGACTGTTCCTTTGTTACATACAGTTAACCTACTTGTAATCCCTATTCCAGTGTTTGCAGTTCCAAACGTTTCCTCAGCGTAACCTGTTTGAAAACGCCCTGTGCTCTTTAATGGAGAAAGATGGTCGACAAGCAATGATACACGAAGTCAAGATAAAGCACATCTATAGCAACACGTTCACACAGGTCAAGAGGAACGCGGTGTTGGAAAAATTCTTCAAAACAGTTTTCTCTGAGGTTATATATTAAATTAACTTAATTATATAGCTATCACGTCCATAAAATTAAAGTGTTATGGGAATTGAACATAAAGATATATGCTTACGAGAAATAACGTTTAGTCTGAAAGGTTCAGTTTCACAAAGTCATATTTTCTTCGTGTGTAATTTTGTTTATTGGTATGAACCTGAATCATATTTCTTTAATACTATGGATATACAAAATATCTTTCTTAAGTGTTACTGACATATATTCTATTGATCTGTTTTTACTCCATGTTTATCTATGTTAGGCTTTCCAAATGGATTATGATCCAAACTTGGAGGAAAATGAGAGCGAGTCTACCCAAACTGCAGCAGAAATATTAGAAATTGAATTATCAAAGGTACAGTGTGTATTGTCTTAGACAGTTTGTCGGTCGTAGTTGATTTTCATAAAACAAGTGACGGATTTTACATGATAATTGTATAATAAATATGATAGTTACATGTAACTTAACTTTTGGCAATATTTAGGATTGACGAGTTACCAATATCCTACGTTATATCGTAGGTTTTCAGTCTGTTACAAATATTTTTCGTGGATATATTACAACAAATTGATATATACGAAAGAAGCCAAGATATAATGATAGCACTCTTTCAACTGCTTGCCATTCGTTGATAGGTTTGTTAAAGTCAGCATGAATTCTAAAAAATACTTTTGGCTCATTGGTAACAATACAGACTTGTTGGAAGTGCACAATGCATGTAATTACGAAACTTTAACGTCAAATTTAAACATTTCTCGCCATGTGCCAATTATACTCATTAACCTAATTACTTTTTAGATGAACTTAATCTGCTGATTATAAGTATTAATGAATATCATTGACCTTCACGCTATATAGTTTTAACATATTTTATTCATCAAAACAACTCAAAGCACTTTTAAACAACTAATATTTTTGTTTCTCCGTTAATTATCAGGAAGAATTTGCTCACGCGCTAGGTATCAAGCCTCGATCTGACTTTGTGGAGAACATGTTTAGTCTGTTGGACTCTGAAAGAAGCGGGTACATCTCATACAGGAACTTCCTTACTGCAGTAGTCCTCTTTTCTAAAGGTGAGCAAAATATACAACACGTTCAAAGCACGTGGCATACCAAAGTGATACATATATGTTGATGTCCCAGTCGATTCGACTTTATCAGACTATAGTTGTTCTAATTGGTCGCCCTATTATCCATCTTTCAAGTAATTACTTATCTAGTTCATTTATTCACTTTTCTGACATAGCCCAACGGGACCAATTGTTTTACTTTCCGTGTCACCTGTAAAATCTCATGGTCGTAATTCTACGTAATTACTGTATACCATGTTAAACCTTGACCCCGTGCCATACGGTTTGTTTTATGATCGTGGCTCTATAAACAGTATTTGATTATTGAACTTGAAAACGAACTTCATTAAAGACTCGCTTTCATTTAATTTTGTATTGAATAGATAACCGCTTGTGTGTCTTTTATACAATCCTTTGAGATTACAGATTAGACATTGGTGGTGGAAAAGTCACCAAGGTTTGCTGTAACCTGATTTTGACATTTCTTTCGACCTATTATGGGTTTTGGTTTTCATGGCCACCTAGGGCAACCACATGTAAACTCTTTATAATCACTAACGAGTCCTAAAAGGACGAAACATGTGTGTGATGGCCCTAAAATCACTGACGTATCCTAGAATGACGAAACAGCTGCATGGTGTCCCTAACATCACTGAGGAGTCTTAGAGAGTCGAAACAGATATATGTTATTCCTAATATCACTGTTGAGTCCTAAAATGACGAAACAGCTACATGATGCAATTTAGTTCATCACCAGCATTGTACGGTTAATTCGTGGTTTTCATTTATCTATTTATCTATCATTTTGCATTCTATTCTAAAATATCATTTCAGGTTCGTGTCAAGATAAATTGCAACTTGTGTTCCGTATGTTTGATACCAACTCTTCAGGTTCCCTAGACAAGGCCGAACTCATCAAAATGTTCAAGTACGTGTGATATCGTTATTTTACATACATATATTGAACATTGATTATCGCAACACTCAACACAAATTTAAGTAATTAAGTAATTTCCATGCAGATTATTTTAGTGCTAATCGTTACAGGTATAGGTAGATGCATTACAGAAAATGATTCATATTAAGGATGTACATCTCTGAATGTAAAGTTCCGGATTTTTTTTCATATATATTTTTTGGGAGAAAAAGCGTATGGCAATGCAGACAATGTAAGAAGAATTATATATTCGTGTGCTTATTTTTGTGCTATGATCGGTCAAAGATGTCGATATGACGTAGTATGCCATTTTAAGTGAATTTTTCTGTTTTGACCATTGCAGGACAAATCTATGCAACATCTTCCAAGTGGGTCATCAGATATATATGAAACTTTGCAGAATTGACCAAAACAAAAAACAAAAACAAAAACAAAAAAACAAAACCAAAAATTTGAATATTTAATGACAAAATACTCATTTTCACCATTTGTTTTGCAGATTTAATGCTTAATATAAAGCGTTCTGCTATATAAATAACTTAAAAATATTTAGTTGGTCAAACGAAAATATGTGTATCTTTCTAAAGCAATGTGCTTACTCTTTATTTAATTATCATTTGTGTTATTTTCAGCATTTTAGGGTTTTTAAGATATATCAATAATTTATAACTTTCCACTTTGTTGAGTGTTATTATCATCATATTGAACATGATAAAGGTGTGCAGTAAACAACACGTTGATGATTGAAGTCACTTAGAGATCAATCTAGAGTCCAAAAGAATGTGATATTTGGGTTTCCATCGAGCGCAACAACAACACATTGATTGAAACCTCAGAAGAGTACATCCTTAACTCAATATATAACATATTTACTGTGGCTGATGATTAATGACTGATTCATTACTTATAGCTCATTGTTGGAGATGGCAAATAGTAACTTAGGAAAGGAAGAAGTCATCAGCCTAGTGGAGTCGATGTGCAGCCAGAATGGTTTACAAGAACAATCTAGTTTCAACTTCGACGACTTCTGCCAAATTCTCTCTCCTCAGATGGACAAAATCTGGAATGGGGGATTAGAATGGAAAGGTAGTATGCATATGTTTGCTGAACTAGTTACGCTCCCTCATTACGTTTTGGAAAGGAATATTTCATTATGTATAACATCATATACTTAAAAGAAAAAGAGGAAAAATCTTAATTCATTACAAGGTTTGAAACGTGTTCATTGTTCTCTAAGGTGTTTAGTCGCTATGCAACAAGTCTTGTTTAGTCATTGTTTTGTTCATCACAAATGTAATTATCGTTGACTTCAATTTCGGTTTCACATATTTTACATTCATTCGGAGAATACACTTAATAGTATATATATCAAATAATATCCCATTTTAACTTTCATTATGGAAGGTATACATAGCATTAAAGGGTAGTGATAGTATGGCTATACTATTCATGAAAACATAACATACATATTGTATTGAAATATCATTATGATATCCTGTGCAATAGTAATATCATTAGCATACCGTTTTCACGTGTTTTATCTTAGATTTCGAGTGTGCATCAATACAATATTGAGGAAATCTTTTTAAATGACGATTTGCCATTCATAAAATCATGAAATAGTTATAGCAGTGACGTTAATGAAAGCAGATGTATTGGCGTAAAGAACCAGATGTCATAATATTGAAAACTAAGCACAGACGCTGTAGCAAACGTCCTTAATCTTCAATAATTACCACGTGATTGATCAAGTTATTTACTAATATTTCGCAATCATGGTGTTCATTTTGTCACATATCATTGTAAGAGAACTATACGTAAGGTTATTAACATCACTAAATTTTGTATGTAATCAAAATGTTATTCAAATTGTTTGATACAGGGAGAAAGAACTGTTACCCGACCCCTCAGGATCTCCGTAAAAGGTACGTATCAACATATGATGGTATGAAGACTGTACATGTCATAAACAAGGGAATAGCACCTGCAATTATCAATTTACCAAAAGATAAATTAAACACCGAGATATGAAGAAAACAACAAAACAACAAAGAAAAAAAAACAAGAAAAAAAACCAACAAACAAACAAAAACAAAAAACAACAAAAAACAAAACAAAAAGTCCTTAATTTTTTTTCAGTATAGTATTGTTTTCTTTATGTGTTCCTTTTTATCTTGAATTACACAGACTACATTATATTTGTGAAGTATAACGTGTATCCACTCGTCAATATTACCTATAATGGCAATTTAATCAATCATTGTCATCTTTTAATGAACTTACCCAAATGAGATAAGATTCGGTCTATGGAATGAAATGCATGACATTATGTCATTACATAAGAACACATTTAAACAATTGTATGACGATTTCCAGTATGGATACGAGAAGGAAATCATCTGTTGCTTTGGACACCCGCCGGAAGAGTAGTGCCAGTATAGAGGAGACCCTGACGAAGACAGCTAGCTCTAACTCCCTTATGGCAAATATTCCGACGGAACTCCGCACGCGCTTTGAGGCCACCAGGGAGAAGTACCATCCGGTCAAGGCCAAGATCAAGAATCTGAAACATTTTATAGAAAATAACAGGCAGAATATTTTCTTTCTTGTACTGTTTTACGGAATATGCTGGGGATTATTTGGTGAACGATTTTATTGTAAGTATTTCATTATCGTTAATTTAAATCAGTTTGAACAACAGACTAGGACTATCCATATCTCTTCAACTTTCCGTGGTGGAAATATATATCGATTATTTTACCTGGAAATAAATACCGAAAGACTGGTTAATACTGTAATTTATAAGTTTATCTAAGGGAAAAGACTGATGAGATATATAGAGTTCAATGAAATTTAAAAACCTGTTGCAGACTACACCGTTGAGCGTGAACACAGTGGCCTGAGAGCCTTGATGAGTTACGGAATTAGTATGACCAGGGGAGCGGCCGCCGGAATGTCTTTCACGTTTTCACTCTTGCTATTGACAATGTGCAGGAATATGATCACGTGGTTACGAGGGACATTCCTAAATCTGTATGTTCCATTTGATTCGCACGTGGCATTTCACAAAGTCGTGGCATGGACAGCACTTTTCTTCACGGGTAAGTTTGTTGGGTTCCTCTCTTTTGTTACATATCGCTGTATTTCAATGTTTTACCGTAGTGGTCGTCCGTTAGATATTTTAATCCATTATCGGCCGTACCGCCGGCTTATGGCTCATCAATGTTTTTTTTATGTTTGATACTTCCTTCACTTCATGCTTGCAACTATTCTACAATTCAATTGATATCAAATCTCTACTTGTACTAAATCAGATTTAGAATGTCTAAAATTGGTCTGTAAGACATCAGCGTTAGCATTAACATTGCTATATACTTAGCTTAAACCAAGCTTTCAATGTCACAAAGACTGCTATTCTGTGATATACGTTTACAGGACTCCATGTGCTCGGATACAGCTTCAATTTCTACCATCTTGCTACACAACCAACCGGACATCTGTGTATCTTCGACTCCATCGTCCTCAGGTAGGGGAGATAATCGAGAATGAGATGGTAACTCGTAAGGAACAGTAATAGCAGCTGTGATTCTGGCGATCGTTACCTTTCACCACATATATATATATATATCAATAAATCAAACTACCAATTTACGAAAATGTATTTTATATAATACAGCAATCTGAATAAAATCCGCTGTTACATGGCTACGTTTACTATGCATTACGCCATACATTGATTGTTTGAAATACTTTTAAGTATGTCCAATAATATAACATCAATATATACTGTTACAGAGCCGATTCACAACTGGGTTTCGTGTTTTGGATGTTCGGAAATATGACCGGTAAGTCAGACTGTAGTTCCTCCTGTCAGACAACTGTCTGTATTGTACTACAGGTTCCTCCTATCAGACAACTGTATATATCCTACTACAGGTTCCTCCTATCAGACAACTGTATATATTGTACTACAGGTTCCTCCTATCAGACAACTGTATATATCCTACTACAGGTTCCTCCTATCAGACAACTGTATATATTCTACTACAGGTTCCTCCTATCAGACAACTGTATATATCCTACTACAGGTTCCTCCTATCAGACAACTGTATATATTCTACTACAGGTTCCTCCTATCAGACAACTGTATATATTCTACTACAGGTTCCTCCTAGACAACTGTATATATTCTACTACAGGTTCCTCCTAGACAACTGTATATATTCTACTACAGGTTCCTCCTATCATACAACTGTATATATCCTACTACAGGTTCCTCCTATCATACAACTGTATATATTCTACTACAGGTTCCTCCTAGACAACTGTATATATTCTACTACAGGTTCCTCCTATCAGACAACTGTATATATCCTACTACAGGTTCCTCCTATCAGACAACTGTATATATTCTACTACAGGTTCCTCCTAGACAACTGTATATATTCTACTACAGGTTCCTCCTATCATACAACTGTTTATATCCTACTACAGGTTCCTCCTATCAGACAACTGTATATATTCTACTACAGGTTCCACCTATCATACAATTTTCTGCATTGAATGTGTTGAATGAGTGTGGGAAGCCAAACAAATTATATATGTATACCCCACAATCAATGAATTTCCCTCAGTGGTGCTAATGGTCAAAACGATATTTTACTGGAGTCTGTAGTGTTCCGAAACGTAATTTGAAACGCAGAAAAAGTGTGGTTGTCTGTATACATTATATATATACAATATGTTTTATGTTAAAAACCATGTTGAATGTTTTGTTTGGGGTAAAATATCTATATGTAACTTTGATTTGCTTCATATAAACCGTATTAGAATAATTGCCATATTGTGTGTTCTGTTTGGGGTAAAATATCACATTTTGATGAAGTAAACGTTTGTTTCTCACACAGGGTTTACTGGAGTTTTGTTAGTCATCCTTATCTGCATCATATACGTGTTTGCGACTCAGACAGCCAGGCAGCTGATCTTCAACGGATTTTGGTTGACACACAAGTTGATCGCTGTTCTCTATATCTTAACCATTCTCCACGGCGCATCATTGATCGTCCAGAAACCTCTCTTTTATGTATATTTCATCATTCCTGCGATCTTGTTTACAATTGACAAGATCGTGAGTCTGAGTCGGAAGAAGACGGAGATCACGGTGATGAGGGCGGAGAAACTGGATTCAGGTTAGCTAGTGTTTTAATATATCAAAGGTTCAAACGTATAACGTAATCAATGGATTTAGTCATAGAATGATTAATGCAATTAGCAGTATTTTATTATTATACTTACGTTATCAATCGCATGTACATTTCATCGGGAAATTTTACTAAATGACATAATTCAAAAAACATTTAATTTAATGGCAATGATTTAAAATTTTTATATTTCTCCACAGATATAACTTACTTGGAATTCAAACGTCCGGCTAAGTTCGAGTATAAATCAGGACAGTGGGTTAAGATTGCTTGTCTGTCACAAGGGAGAAACGAGTACCATCCCTTTACACTGACTTCCGCTCCCCACGAGGACACGCTGTCTCTACATATCAG
Organism: Pecten maximus; assembly: GCF_902652985.1. Taxonomy (NCBI): domain Eukaryota; kingdom Metazoa; phylum Mollusca; class Bivalvia; order Pectinida; family Pectinidae; genus Pecten; species Pecten maximus. Next base: position 4,763,105 of record NC_047016.1, read on the forward strand.
GGCATTGGGGCCGTGGACGTGGAATATACGACAGACATTCGACCCAGAGAATCTCAAAGATGGTCCTTATCCAAAGGTAGGGCAATTCAAAGATGGTCCTTATCCAAAGGTAGGGCAATTCAAAGATGGTCCTTATCCAAAGGTAGGGCAATTCAAAGATGGTCCTTATCCAAAGGTGGGGTAATTCAAATATGGTCCTTATGCAAAGATGGGGTAATTCAAAGATGCTCCTAATCCACGGGTAGGGTAATTCCCAGGTTGATTTCTCCTAAATGATCTCAGTATTATGACTTACAAATTTATGTGCATGATATGTAGTGTAAGATATATGAAAAATCTCTATGTTTAGTTTATATTCGAAGCGATTTGACAAATTTAATATATTTTTCAATCCTTATAATCTAATTTCAAAACTAAAAAGAATAGTGAGAAAATTCTGTAATGTAAATATGCCTAAATATCTGGGCGCATTAGTGTTACGTTGACCAAGCACAGGCCGTATTTCAAACCTTCCGAGTGCCATTAGCCGGAAAGGAAACTTATTTTAATCTAAATTCCACGTATGCTGTTTGCTTATTCGACGAAAAATGGCTTGTTTATGTTCGACAATATATATGTAAGATAGCAACGTGACGTCATATGAATTATCGTCAAAACCAACTGGTTTTATTTCATATGACGTTACCAAATCACAGAGAGGCAGAATAAATAAACCGATGAAAAAACGAAAATTGAATTATTTCGTATGTTTCAGAAACTAATATATCAACAGTTTATACATGTATGGTCCATTTGTTTTTCATAGTACATTTAACATGTACAGACATACTTTGCTAAGCGTTTGGATACAATATTTAAAGCACATTATTCACCTCAAAGGGTTACCCAAGCTTTCTATTTTATTGACGCCACCAGATTATAAGTGTTAGGATATTATAATAGCGTTTTATTTGTTATGTTTAGGAAAGCGCGAGTTTAAATTTATTGTATCTTGATAGTTATATAAATTCCTCATATTCGTATATGATTTTTCCGCGCATATTAGTTTGATATTTGTTATATTTCTATAAATCCATATGTCTCTCGCTATAGTTGTTCCTGGATGGGCCGTACGGGGCAGGGCAACAAGACTGGTACCAGTATGACGTATCTGTACTCGTGGGGGCGGGAATAGGCGTCACTCCCTACGCCTCTATCCTCAAAGACTTTGTACACATGGCCATGATGAGGAACACCTACAGGATGAAGTGTCAGAAGGTATTAATAAACAGAGTCAATTCGTTATACACCTTTATATATAATATTACATACTCTCCAGTGTGAAGATTATGTTCTCTTTCGTTATTTACCTTTATATATAATATTACATACTTTCCAGTGTGAAGATGATGTTCTCTTTCGTTATTTACCTTTATATTTGATGATGTTCTGTTTCATTATATATCTTTATATATATAATGACATACTCTCCATTGTGAAGATGATGTTCTTTTTCGTTATATACCTTTATATATAATGACATACTCTCCAGTGTGAAGATGATGTTCTGTTTCGTTATTTACCTTTATATATGATATGACATACTCTCCAGTGTGAAGATTTTGTTTCTCTATCACCATAATAGATGGTATTAACGTCTGCCTTCTGTATTCCAGCTGTACTTTGTGTGGATAACGGCCAGCCAGCGACACTTTGAGTGGCTCCTCGACATCATTCGCGAAGTGGAAGCAATTGACAAGAAAGGCATTGTTTCCATCGATATCTTTATCACCAAGTTCTTCCAAAACTTTGACTTGCGGACGTCTATGTTGGTAAGATTATTATGAATGATTTCTGGAGTACATTTATTGTATATTGTAATCTCAGTAAACCATATCTGTTCAATACACAATTCATCGAAAAGCTGTTTTACTAGGTAAATTCCAAAACGTAGTGCTCGAATTTTTGTTAAATGATACTGATATCTAACCATACCTATGGTAAATTTACAGTATATTTGCGAGGAACACTTCCAAAAGTTGTCCGGGGGGTGCAGCGTCTTTACTGGACTGAAGGCCAACACCCATTTCGGACGCCCAAAGTTGAATGAGATGTTCGAAGCTGTACAGAAGGCTCATCCCATGGTATGTCGCTATGTTTCCTTGGGTTTAAATTGAAATTGCAAATAGAGAAAAGTTCAAGTGATTGCTAAGTTATAAACCAACGCAAAAAATAGCATATACTTTGTAAGCTCCGTGCAATGATTGTTTATACACTTTTGCAAGCTCTGAGCTATGACTGTTTACACAATTTTGTAAGCTAGGAGCTATGGTTGTTTACACATTTTTGTAAGCTCTGGAGTGTGATTGTTTATACATTTTTGTAAGCTCTGGAGTGTGATTGTTTATACATTTTTGTAAGCTCTGGAGTGTGATTGTTTATACATTTTTGTAAGCTCTGGAGTTTGATTGTTTATACATTTTTGTAAGCTCTGGAGTGTGATTGTTTATACATTTTTGTAAGCTCTGGAGTGTGATTGTTTATACATTTTTGTTAGCTCTGGAGTGTGATTGTTTATACATTTTTGTAAGCTCCTGAACTAAGCTTCCCTACCGTTAGTGCCTATCAACATTCTTTTGGTAGTAAATGAGTATGATCTAGAAGGGTGTTCGCAAGCATGCTAAAATGTATTTTGTCTCCAAGCAATGATTGTATGATTGTTTACACATTGAAAATGTTAACCGATTTGATTAATATGATTTATTTCTATCCTAGGTACGGAAGGTGGGCGTGTTTAGCTGTGGACCCCCTGGGGTAACGAAGAGTGTGGAGCAAGGCTGTATTGAGGCTAGCAATGGCACTAAAGCCCAGTTTGAACATCACTTCGAGAATTTTTAAAGTATGCGAATTTCAGAGGGTTTTCGCTTATGGTCAAGATAATGACTAATTGTTTTATATTAAAATGTCATTAATTTACTAATTCAAAATGTAGTGTTTTGGGGATTGTTTTCGTATCCAACGTGTGTAACGGTCAGCAGAGATCGACGATTATCTATGTAATTGTTCTAAAAGAATTATAAGATATTATAACGTTGATATAATTCGCGTCAGATATCACTTAAAAAAGGATTAAAAACAAACCGTGTCAGTTTATTGTATGAGATCATATCCATAAGGCTTAGCAGTGTAGCGGAAAAGGCGAACCGTCAAACATAATATCAGAGTGTTTATATGTAACACTCCTTAATTACTAACAGCATGCTCCATATTTCTGGAGTTAGATATTTAGATAAGTTAGGTGCATTGCATTACGTGCTCAATGTCGTAGTTCATCTTTCTCGAATGATATTTATTGATTTATTGGAAATATGTATTTAATATTTCAGAATCTATATTTGACTTGTTTCAGGGGAAAATCAACAGTTGATTTTGATGTTTAAGTTTGAACCTTCATATCGACTATAGGGACTGTTTAGAACATTGCTTTATGTTACCTACAAAGGTAAAAATTAGTGTACATCATTGTGGTGATGTAACTGGTATGTGAGGGGAGGTTTCAATGATAAGGGGAGGGGTGAGGTAGTATTTGATTGTATAAATGGCATTTCTATATATTTAGTGAGTATGTTGTGTAAAGAATGTTACTGAATCTCCTTCTTGCCTCTTTATTTGTATATCTCATTGTTTCGTCATTATAAACTGGGCCATATCAGTAGTTCACTAGACCTTATATAAACGGATGATAGCTTAGTCAGCTTAGTCCACTTACATACGTATAGCTGAGTGGACATGTACATGACGCATGGTTTGTTTTTTGTTTTTGTTTTCGCTGCTCAGCATTTGTTATACAAATGTATACAAGTATGTTTGATATTCCGTAGATTTTCACCAAAAGTCGACATACATGTGTTTTAAATAGTTATTCTTATATAAAAAAAAGTTTTACTGCATCCATTTTCCCTAGAAGTTTGATATTTTCATTTGATTTTCAGAATAGGAGGAGATGGTATCTCTAAGAATAACCGTTCTATGTCAAATGTAGATAAATATATTTTCTCTGAAGCGCATAGCATGACTTGTAGATAGTACAGTCTTGCTCTATTTATTCATTTATTAAGTGTTTTATGTACTGATGAAGGCAGTTTGAAACCCAATGTTCTGCTGAGGATATAATTATAACTTGTAATCAGATGTATACCCACGAACTACCATGTCTTTCTATGTTAACGGTACATCAGGTCGATACGTATGTGAGATACTTGTGGACGGAACTATGCTGTGTAGTATAAAATGAATGATCAGTAAAGATGTAGACTATTTTTTTTAAAAATGGTCTTTTCTGGAATGTTTGCCGAGGGAAATTTTTACATATAAAAGAAATCTATATTTTATGATACGTTCACATAACTTTCCCATAACGTGAATACGATCCTGAAACGTGGCGTCAATGTCCAGGTAAAGGTCAACCTCGCAATGACGTTTCAGTTATAATATACGATCTATATTTTTGTTTGAGTATTCTTCTGAAGACTTTTTTTTCATTCCTACTCCAACGTTTTACTTACTGAAGACAGTAACAATCTTGTTTTTTAAAATATATTTTTAGAATAATATACCTTACTCTCCACTGAGGATAATTTGGTTTTTTATGTGCTCATGTTTTGTAAACAAGAGTTGTGAATAAATCTGAGATTTCATAGACTCAGACTCGCTTTGTAGAAAATATAACTCCTATCTTTAATAGTATCTAACACGCGTATACCAATGTGTCAAACAGCGCAATATCTCCCATCAATATGAATGAAAAAGGATTGTCATTTTAAGTTTAAACCCGTCTTGTGTTTGGTATTGAATCCTGTGTGAACTTTTTAGAGCGAGATGTACCGAGAAATGGATGTATTAGTATTTGTTAGAATGATACTTAGCTGCTGTATAGTTATGTATATTTTACTCCCTATTAAGGGAAGCACGTGTTTATATTTAATGATGTATGTATGTATAATGGAACTAGTGCTGTAAACTTTTACTTTGTTACTGAGTTCTGTCATCGTTGTACTTACTAGAATGTGCCTTATTAGTTCATGATAGATAGATTAATATCAAAAATCACGTGGAGAGGTAAAATATATATCATCCTTAACCATGCAGATTGGAGAAAAATAAAGAGGAAAATAATAAGATAAAGTGCGTGTGTTATTTTTGAGAAACAATAATACCTTAAAACACCACAAAAAGGCATTATTGTAAATGTAGTGATTCAAATTAAATTCATAGATCTCTTATAAAAATATACATCCCATTCAATTATTTCTGAGAAAGGTTTTTCGTACGTTGTAAAAGTGTGAGAAGAAGCCAATGCCAACACAATTCCTTCACAATATACAAGATAAAACACTACGACGACGAGAACGACGCAAAACAAAGGTGTCAAACGAGGAAAGAAAGATAGACGGTGTCAAATGAGGAGAGAATGATAGACAGTGTCAAATAGGGAGAAAATGATAGACATCGTCAAATAGGGAGAAAATGATAGACAGTGTCAAATAGGGAGAAAAAGATAGACAGTGTCAAATAGGGAGAAAAAGATAGACAGTGTCAAGCAGGGATAAAATGATAGACAGTGTCAAATAGGGAGAAAAAGATAGACAGTGTCAAATAGGGAGAAAATGATAGACATTGTCAAATAGGGAGAAAATGATAGACATCGTCAAATAAGGAGAAAATGATAGACAGTGTCAAATAGGGGGAAAATGATAGACATTATCAAATAGGGAGAAAAAGATAGACAGTGTCAAATAGGGAGAAAAAGATAGACAGTGTCAAATAGGGAGAAAATGATAGACAGTGTCAAGCAGGGATTAAATGATAGACAGTGTCAAATAGGGAGAAAAAGATAGACAATGTCAAATAGGGAGAAAATGATAGACATTGTCAAATAGGGAGAAAAAGATAGACAGTGTCAAATGAGAGAAAGATAGACAGTGTCAAATAGGGAGAAAAAGATAGACAGTGTCAAATAGGGAGAAAAAGATAGACAGTGTCAAATAGGGAGAAAATGATAGACAGTGTCGAATAGGGAGAAAAAGATAGACAGTGTCGAATAGGGAGAAAATGATAGACAGTGTCAAATAGGGAGAAAAAGATAGACAGTGTCAAATAGGGAGAAAAAGGTAGACAGGGTCAAATAGGGAGAAAAAGATAGACAGTATCAAATAGAGAGAAAAAGATAGACAGTGTCAAATAGGGAGAAAATGATAGACAGTGTCAAATGAGGAGAGAATGATAGACAGTGTCGAATAGGGAGAAAAAGATAGACAGTGTCAAATAGGGAGAAAATGGTAGACAGTTTCAAATAGGGAGAAAATGATAGACAGTGTCAAATAGGGAGAAAAAGATAGACAGGGTCAAATAGGGAGAAAAGGATAGACAGTGTCAAATAGGGAGAAAAGATAGACAGTGTCAAGTAGGGAGAAAAAGACAGACAGTGTCAAATAGGGAGAAAAAGATAGACAGTGTCAAATAGGGAGAAAAAGATAGGCTGTCAAATAGGGAGAAAATGATAGACAGTGTCAAATAGGGAGAAAATGATAGACCGTGTCAAATAGGGAGAAAAAGATAGGCTTTCAAATAGGGAGAAAAAGATAAACAGTGTCAAATAGGGAGAAAATGATGGACAGTGTCAAATAGGGAGAAAAAGATAGTGTCAAATAGGGAGAAAAAGATAGACAGTGTCAAATAGGGAGAAAAAGATAGGCTGTCAAATAGGGAGAAAATGATGGACAGTGTCAAATAGGGAGAAAAAGGTAGACAGGGTCAAATAGGGAGAAAAAGATAGACAGTATCAAATAGAGAGAAAAAGATAGACAGTGTCAAATAGGGAGAAAATGATAGACAGTGTCAAATGAGGAGAGAATGATAGACAGTGTCGAATAGGGAGAAAAAGATAGACAGTGTCAAATAGGGAGAAAATGGTAGACAGTTTCAAATAGGGAGAAAATGATAGACAGTGTCAAATAGGGAGAAAAAGATAGACAGGGTCAAATAGGGAGAAAAGGATAGACAGTGTCAAATAGGGAGAAAAGATAGACAGTGTCAAGTAGGGAGAAAAAGACAGACAGTGTCAAATAGGGAGAAAAAGATAGACAGTGTCAAATAGGGAGAAAAAGATAGGCTGTCAAATAGGGAGAAAATGATAGACAGTGTCAAATAGGGAGAAAATGATAGACCGTGTCAAATAGGGAGAAAAAGATAGGCTTTCAAATAGGGAGAAAAAGATAAACAGTGTCAAATAGGGAGAAAATGATGGACAGTGTCAAATAGGGAGAAAAAGATTGTGTCAAATAGGGAGAAAAAGATAGACAGTGTCAAATAGGGAGAAAAAGATAGGCTGTCAAATAGGGAGAAAATGATGGACAGTGTCAAATAGGGAAAAAAAGATAGACAGTGTCAAATAGGGAGAAAAGATAGACAGTGTCAAATAGGGAGAAAAAGATAGACAGTGTCAAATAGGGAGAAAATGATAGACAGTGTCAAATAGAGAGAAAAAGATAGACATTGTCAAATAGGGAGAAAAAGATAGACAGTGTCAAATAGGGAGAAAAAGATAGACAGTATCAAATAGGGAGAAAAAGATAGCAGTGTCAAATGAGAAAATGATAGACAGTGTCAAATAGGGAGAAAAAGATAGACAGTGTCGAATAGGGAGAAAAAGATAGCAGTGTCAAATGAGAAAATGATAGACAGTGTCAAATAGAGAGAAAAAGATAGACAGTGTCGAATAGGGAGAAAAAGATAGACAGTTTCGAATAGGGGAACGCAACGAGCGTGCAAAGCAAGTGCAGGTGTCAATTGCTGAGTTGCGTTCATGCTGATGTCCATGTCACGTCGGGACTGGTCCGGCTACTTTGTACACATACCTTATATTCTACAGGACAGGTACTTTGACGGGGTCATATAAACAACATGTCACGTACACAGGGACTTGACGCACACATACACATACATACTTATGTATACATGGACAGGTATACAACGTACAATACTATGCGACAATGTTATATATATATATATATATATAAATATGTATATAACACCTGGGTTACATCCCCCCTGGAAACCAGTTATGTGGTCTACCTGCAACAAAAACAAATATTTGTGCATACACAAATCTAAAAATAAAATAAAACAATTAGATATGTCGCGCTGCAAGAAATGTAAATATTAAATAATTACAGCATAATTCTAAAATACTTGTTAAGGTCCTTGGCGTATACCTTAACATAATTGTCAAAGCTCAAATATCCAAGCTGAAAAAATAAAACAACTGAAGTTTCAGAGAGCCTTAACTCTCCAAGGTTAAAAAAAATACTGAATAGACTAGGATTTTCATTATTTAATCCCAGAAACTAACTACACAACACTTTTACATATTGCGATGAGTGTCCAGGTATTAACCATTGAAAAAGAAATGCACAGGAGTAGGGGCCAATGTTGAGACGCACAGTGTAATTGTAGATATCACCAATGCTACTTCTGGGAGTTATCTCCCTTCACATTGACAAGGCGAGATTGTGCTTTGGATAGGTGTCTGTGTCAATGCATTATTAATAGATTATTAACTAACTAATCCACGTTCATGCATATGTAATATAATTTGCCAACATATTATATGCACAGTCATCAGAGACAATATATATGTCTCTGGTGATATATAACCAATGATTCTGCAAATATTTCTTATCGCATTTTAGTATAATCATGATAATGTACTATTACCAGAGACCTATATATACTATAGTATATAGGTCTCTGCTATTACTTACATCGCGGATCGACTTCGATATACCAGAGACCTAACGATCTATTTTAATGTATATAACAGTTATATATACAAAATAATAATATATGACGATCCGTGCTGACATGTTAGGTAGGTTTAGGTCGTCCCTGCATGGTTCAGAGACTTAGATTAGATTTGAAGCTTATGATCACTAGACCTCTATATATAACATTTACTTCAAAAATTCGATCTTTTTTATCATGAATTTTTTTTTTCATCAAAAAATCATTTAGACTTTATAGATATCGTATTCTTGATGTCGAAAAAAAAATAATTTAAGCGATTCAGAGACGTACGTATACAGTAGCCATATATATATGGGGCGCCGTTTTACTATTTATTCCCATTTTGTGATATCACCTATTCAAATAGGTGATATCACCAAATGGGAATAAATAGTAAAACGGTGCCCCATATATATATATACCTGATATGCAATATTGCAAGTCTCTGTCTCGCGGAAGGACACAAATTAAATATATATACCAAATCTAATCTGTCTAAATAACATTTGTAATTTAGGTACGTCATAAAATCATTAATTTTGTATTATGTCTTCGGATGTCGAAATAAGGTTCTTTGAGGTGGACTCGCGTGGCGGAATAAAACCAACGGCAAAAAAATTCCATAAGTGATCACGTGGTTTCTTTTTCGGCATGACGTCACGTTCAGAACACCATCTGTATCGGGAATGACTTGACGTGTTGTTTTTGTATTCCTGGAGAAAAACATGGCAACAAAAATGAAGACTTTTAAAAATTTAACGAGGACGAAAAAATACTTGGATCTGTATTCACAATACACTCCCCAACCAGTGTCTATGAAACTATTTGTCGATTTCGGTAAGTAAATGCAATGTTTACGTACGTAATCGTGCTTGCGTGACTTGGCTTCTATCCGTAATGGAATCCTGAAGCGGCTGATCAAGATTAATTGCATTTTGTGAGAAATCGTATATTTTAGATATGCATGATAAATTTATGTCTCTCCTTCGTCGTTTGATACTGTATCCACAAAACCACTCATTTCTAAGACTTCGTTTGAATTGAAAAACGTAGGCCATAATTTCCCATCGGGGGTGTGTCTGTTTACTATGTTTTCATTGGATTTCACCGTTATCTATAAGCTTCAACAACAAAAACATTCCATGCTAAGGCAATTCCCTATCGTTTGAGTAACCAGTAAAAGGAAGAGTAAAACGTTAATTTTACACTGAATATTTGCTAGTAGAGTTCTATATTGCATCATTTTTCATAAATTGTTTTGAGGGGGATATTTTACCAGGGTCTTTTATTGTGTGGACACAAGATATTAGCTCTTCGGTACAAAGGTGAAATCTCAATGAGTATTAATAGATACGGATGTAAATATGTTTTGAAGTTAACAGTGATACTTCTCGATACGTGCATGGACATAATTATGCTATACATTATGCTGATGCAGTTTGAAGTGATAATTGAGAATGAAAACACAATGTGACCAACAATAACAAATTAACATAGGCTGTTGACACGACAGGATTCATTCAGGAGCTCAAGCTAAAGGAAGAAAAACACTTTGGATGTCACCATTGAAACAAATTAGGTCTATTCTCTGAAAAGCCTGTCTATATAGGCCTATATGTGTGTGTGCTCAAACTCTTTCCAAAATGCGTCTAAATGTAAGATATTTTATGGCAAACAAACGGGCATTTGACAAATATGCATCGTTTAGCCCATCACCAGTGTCGCTGAGAGATTTGTTGGAATTTGGTAAGTTTTGGTATTACAAGCTCATGACACAACAAGTTCTTGTCAAAATGTGTAACATTCTCATAATTTGTGTTAAATTAGATAAAACAAGGGCAAACAGGATCTAGAATAATTGACTATATATGTCATAATTATCATTGAGTTATTAATAAATTCCTTATGGCATATACTCACAAGTGTGAGATTCTGTTTATCACAAATGCATCTATGAGAATAAAAGCGAAATAAGTTTCTATATAAGACAGACATTTTGAATTGGACGGTATGTTATGCAGAGAAAAAAAAGGGACTAGAAATGAAGTCTCCATACAAATGTACCTGAAAATGCCAATTCCAAGGTACAAAATTTTTGCTATAGTTTTCCTCTGTATCTGTCTGTGTACATACGTAAATTGGATATCACATGTTCTAATGGAATAAGAAACTGAAGGTAAAAATATTGAACCTTATAGTACCAGGAAATATTCAGAGTTGGTGTTTTATCAAGTTTGTACCAAAACAAGTTTGTACCAAAACAACTCTGTTCTAATTGAAATCTCATTCTGTTATGGTGATAACAACATAGCTCAGCTACAGATTTTGGTTATTTTTAGAACCATTGACGTCATTTGTACTGGAAGTGGTACTGGAGAGATTCCTGTGTCAGCAGCATACTGGTAGCTCAATCCAGCACAAATTTTCATTCCTTGTTGCATTTGTACCCTAGGAGATCTTACGTATACTGCATTATTCAGCTTTAATTACTTTTTCATAAAAATCACATCAAATGTTTGGATGCTTCATAAACCACTAATATAAATGCCCATTATGATTAAAACAACAATGCATGTAAAAGACTATTGAACATAGGTACTGTAATTAATATATATGCAGTTGCCTTGTTGAAGTCCCATTTTTTAGCTCACCTAGCTGGTCTGAATGGCCCTGAATAGGGGAAATTGAGGTATTCTTTTAAATCCCTACTAGTCCTGAATGACGTAATGAATTTTGATGAAATATGATCTGGAGCATTATTGGACAAGAGATTTATTTTTGTATAAGGGTAGGGTGTGACTCCCCTGGGGCCGAAGGGGTGGGGCACAATATGTGAAATTGAGATAAATCCTTTAAATCCCTAGTAGTTCTGAACACCTGAATGGATTTTGATGAAATTTGATCTGGAGCCTGATTTGGCAAAGGAGATCTACTGTATTACTAGAGGGTGTGGCTCCCTTGGGATGGGACACGCTTTGGGCCAATAGGGGAACAGAGAAAATCATTTAAATCCCTATATAGCTACTAGTCCTGAACAACTGAATTCATTTTAATGAAATTGGGTCTGGAGCACTATTGACGAAATGAGATGTAATGTACAAACGAAGGAAGTGGAACTCATGGGGGAGGAAAAAAGGGGCCCAATAGGGGAAACACTAATCCTTTTTACAAGTAACCGAGAGCCCACCCAAAACTTTAAAGTTTTTGGGGTAAGTTTTTGGAAAGCTTGTAAGTCCAAAAGTATACACCTCATGCCCTTCTAATTTGGTTCATACATTCATTAGAGGTCTAGGAATGATGTTATGGCAAAATCATGCAGAAAAAAATTGTGATTTTTTCGCATTTGACCATTTTGTGGACTTAACGTTTTTGGCACCAAAACTCGCTTTAAAGTTTTGGAGGTAATATAGGTCCAAAAGTATACACCTGTCACCCTTCTAATTTGCTTTATACATTCATTAGAGATCCAGGAATGATGCTGTGGCAAAATCATGCAGAATAAAATTGTGATTTTTATACCCCCGCAACGAAGTTAGGAGGGTATACTGGAATCAGGTTGTCTGTCCAGCCGTCTGTATGTAGACGCATTTTGTCCGGACAACTCCTCCTAAACCAAATGGCCAATTTCAATGAAACTTCACACAAATATAGAGGACCATGTGTAGATGTGCATGCCACTTTTTTTTTTTTTCCAAAATTATGGTTGCTTTGGCAACTGGTCACTATAAACAGGTTTTCCGATAAGAACCATAACTTTATGGTTGTCCGGACATCTCCTCCTAAACCGAAGGGCCGATTTCAATGAAACTTCACACAAATATAGAGGACCATGGGAAGATGTATGTGCATGCCACTTTCTTTTTCTCAAAATTATGGTTGTTATGGCAACTGGTCACTATATTACTGGGTTATATTAGTTAGCCTCTAATTAACAGTTCCAATTCACCATTGACTCGTTCAGATTGCGGGGGTATTAGTCAGCCATCCTGGCGACAGTTCTAGTTGACACAAACGTAAGTTTGAGTCTATGTCAGCGCTTTTGAGGTGTAGCTGACAAAATCTACGATGCCCTCTGGCGGATACTGCCTTGGCCAATCTAACCGTTGCTTTACAGTAACTCCGTAATGCTATGCAGTGAATATTTGTAAATATCGTAAATATTCACGATAAAAAATGACATATAGTAAAGTTTAGCTATAAAAAAATCACCTTTTGTTTTGTTGACACAAACGTAGACACAAACGTAAGTTTGAGTCTATGTCAGCGCTTTTGAGGGTAGCTGACAAAATCTACGATGCCCTCTGGCGGATACTGCTGTTGGCCAATCTAAACGTTGCTTTACAGTAACTCCGTAATGTTATGCAGTAAATATTTGTTTAACTTCACGATAAAAAATGACATACAGTGAAGTTCAGCTATTAAAAAAAATCACCTTTTGTTTTGTTGTATTTTAGAAGCTCACAGGACAATGTGTTTTTTTTTTTGGCATTTTCGTTCGCTCTGACACAACTTCCACTGCCACTTCACAATCATATTCTATCGCAAAAATAAAATAGTCCCCTGACTTACGGAGTTGAATGCAACACTGCAGTTTCGTTAGATATATGACAAAACAACAGAACCTCACAAATATATAGTTTTCAAAGTATTTAATTTAAGTATGTTCTGTCGATGATACGTAAGAATATTTTTCCGCGTTGAACGCATTAGATTTCACGTGGAATGATACAATCGACTTTTCGCTGGCGCCATATTGCTGCTTACCTGTGACCCGGAAGAAAAATCTACTAACATCACGCTGAATTTTCATCATCGACATCTATGTGTTTTTGACACAAACGTAAGTTTGAGTCTATGTCAGCGCTTTTGAGGTGTAGCTGACAAAATCTACGATGCCCTCTGGCGGATACTGCCTTGGCCAATCTAACCGTTGCTTTACAGTAACTCCGTAATGCTATGCAGTAAATATTTGTAAATATCGTAAATATTCACGATAAAAAATGACATATAGTAAAGTTCAGCTATAAAAAAATTACCTTTTGTTTTGTTGACACAAACGTAGACACAAACGTAAGTTTGAGTCTATGTCAGCGCTTTTGAGGGCTCTGGCGGATACTGCTGTTGGCCAATCTAAACGTTGCTTTACAGTAACTCCGTAATGTTATGCAGTAAATATTTGTTTAACTTCACGATAAAAAATGACATACAGTGAAGTTCAGCTATTAAAAAAAATCACCTTTTGTTTTGTTGTATTTTAAAAGCTGACAGGACAATGTGGTTTTTTTTGGCATTTTCGTTCGCTCTGACACAACTTCCACTGCCACTTCACAATCATATTCTATCGCAAAAAAAAAATAGTCCCGTGACTTACGGAGTCAAATGCAATACTGCAGTTTCGTTAGACAAAACAACAGAACCTCACAAATAGATAGTTTTCAAAGTATTTAATTTAAGTATGTTCTGTCGATGATACGTAAGAATATTTTTCCGCGTTGAACGCATTAGATTTCACGCGGAATGATACAATCGACTTTTCGCTGGCGCCATATTGCTGCTTACCTGTGACCCGGAAGAAAAATCTACTAACATCACGCTGAATTTTCATCATCGACATCTATGTGTTTTTTTTTCTTTGGTGGCATGTTACTGAATGGGTTATAATATTGATAAAGTTTCGTCGGAATATCGTTGTTATTTTGTACATTGAAAAATCACTCATCCAGCATCCGATTTTGTCCGCCATCTTTCAGTAATGTAAACAATAATAAAAGAAAGAGTAGGTGATCAAACCCAACTTTGAATGTCATTTTCTCGCTGAAATATTAACTTGCATGTGATTGATGTAGTCTGCAGATGGTTAGATTATATAGATGTTTTTTTACGAAAGAAAAAAAGTTGTCTATTCATCATGACAATATCACAACAACGGCAGTCGAGTACCATACGCATGTTTGCAAATAAAAAGTTAAATAAATTCTCACTGAATAGGGTTTCGAAATGTCAAATGGACTTGTGAATATTAATATTGACTTCGGATCTATTGATTATATCCTACGTAATGCACATGAAGTTTTTCGTTTACAGAACGCGTACCGCATTAACGTGGCTGTCTGCATGCAGATGTAGACGTCACTGAAAATTTCATCTCTAATTATAGCGACTGATTCTTTTTTTCTAATATTCGTGATGGTTTAAAAAAAATAGAAAATGATCTATCATTATCATTTGAAATATTACATAACAGTCGAAGCATATTATAAAAAAGAAAGGGGTCTACGATGTACATCTACATAGACCTTTATTATGTTTGGTGGAGTTTTGAACGCTTCAGGGACGGTTAAAGGGCAGTAACTCTTTAGAAAACACCATTTTTCATGGAAATGTACTGATTGCTAAATTTAACCAGAGATATTTAAAGGCAGTGGAAATGTTATATTCCTACATCTGCGGTTTTTTCTGTCTTAAATCATTTCAGCTTCTGAATTAAATTAACCTTTAAACTAATGCACAGTAAAGTATTGATAAATCAATGCAAATAATTTATTATCACTTAGATTTATTATTATTATTTAATCTTTTTTTCTTTACAACACTAGTACATATTATTTGAGAAGAACAGCAAAAATTACTAAGTTCATTATTCTTCTAAGCAACAAAAATTTGTAAAACTTTTTTGTGTTGTGCATATATCCTATTGTGAAATAACTTGGCATGACTAAAGATAATAGTATTGTCTTGATGACTGTTACATACTATATCATAGGTTGAGTTAAATAATTATTTTCTTCTTGTCAATTATGGTAAATGGTGAAAACACATTTTTTTCATTTAAATTGTTAAGTCGGTTTAATGTTCAAATTCAGATTAATTTAATTAAAGCAACTATTAATAATGTATATATGTGTTAACTTTTCTGACAAAGTCTTCAAGTAACCTGATTATATTTGACAGAGAATCAAAATAAGTAATTTTGTTGTTAAGAATAGTGGGCTTAGCCATTTACAACTGTTTAGATTCTACTTAATAAGGTTTGATTTTTAACATTTTGGCAAATTTATCTTATCAATATCCAATTTAGTTTTAAAGATAAGCAGTACTTCCATTTTTATGAAAATAAAAATTACTTCAGTGTTCTAATAATTTAAACACATGAACAATTGAAAGAAATACATTTGTATGAAAAGCATTCATAATGGACTTTGAAGAATGCTACTACATGTACAGTTCATCCAGTTTGGGCATTCGAACTACATTTTCATCTGACAGATGCTGCAGATTAAAAAAAAAACTCTGATTTTGAAATCGATGATATCAATACATATAGCTACATTCACATCTCACTAACATTAATTAACATGATATATATACCATACATACATATATATATGTATCATGCAGTTACAGTTATGTATATGGTACATATACTATTGCGGAGAATATTTGATGCAATGTACATAAGTGAAAAACAAAATTCCACTTCAAATTGATTTGAACTGTACATGTGAATGAATGTGTTTTTGTTGTATAGATGATTTGTAGCTACACAGTATGGAGTGTAAACATATAACGTAGAGTGCTATATGAAAATCATGTTCACTCTTAAGAAACTGTCTCAAGTCTGAGCTGATATGAGCATGTAATTCTAAGTTTTGAATATAGTGCTTAGTTTAATGTGCCCGTCATGATGGTATACCCTGCCCTGTCTACATCCGCATTCTACGCTTCCAGAGTCTGTTTATCAGACCCAGGTGTTTTTAACCCACCATCATCAGATGGTGGGCTATTCAAATCGCCCTGCGTCAGTGGTCCGTCCGTCCCTCCATCCGTAAACAATTCTTGTTATCGCTATTTCTCAAAGTACTGAAGGGATCTTCTAAAATTTCATAGGTTTCTCTTGGTTTCTAGTTATGCATATTGCATTTTGAGACCAATTGGAAAACAATATGGCCGACAGGCAGCCATCTTAGGTTTTGACAATTGAAGTTTGTTATTGCTATTTCTCAGAAAGCACTGAATTGATCTTTCTCAAATTTCATATGTAGGTTCCTCTTGGTGCTAACATTAGTTATGCATATTGCATTTTGAGACCAATCGGAAAACAATAAGGCCGATAGGCAGCCATCTTTGATTTTGTCAATTGAAGTTTGTTATCACTATTTCTCAGAAAGTGTTGACGGGATCTTTTTCAAATTTCATAAGTAGGTTCCCCTCGGTGCCTAGTTATGCATATTGCGTTTTGAGACTAATCGGAAAACAACATGGCCGACAGGCAGCCATCTTGGATTTGGACAATTGAAGTTTGTTATCGCAATTTCTCAAAAAGTGCTGAAGGGATCTTTCTAAAATTTGATATGTAGGTTTCCCTTGGTGGGTGGTTATGCATAATGCATTTTGAGACCAATCGGAAAACAATATGGCCGACAGGCAGCCATCTTAGGTTTTGACAATTGAAGTTTGTTATTGCTATTTCTCAGAAAGCACTGAATTGATCTTTCTCAAATTTCATATGTAGGTTCCTCTTGGTGCTTACATTAATTATGCATATTGCATTTTGAGACCAATCGGAAAACAATATGGCCGACAGGCAGCCATCTTGGATTTGGACAATTGAAGTTTGTTATCACTATTTCTCAGAAAGTGCTGAGGGATCTTTCTCAAATTTTATATGTAGGTTCCCCTCGGTGCCTAGTTATGGATATTGCATTTTGAGACTAATCGGAAAACAACATGGCCGACAGGCAGCCATATTGTATTTTGACAATTGAAGTTTGTTATCGCTATTTTACAGAAGGCACTGAAGGGATAGAACAATCTGCCACAAAATATCATTCAAAACCTTGACATAACATCATTCAAACCAGGGCTCGCACACACGATAAAATCCTAAAACAATCACACAAATGTTTTTAACCTGAGCTCTCTCTTATCTAAAAGCTGGTAGCTAGATGGGGCGCTACATCAAATGTATAAATATTTTTTCAAATGCTAATGATAATGATAATTTGTGAAGCGCTTATAGGCATGGGATCCTCAAAAGTTTGAAAAGAAAGGCCTCATTAATTTTACAGGTAATCTAGGACCTTCATATTACATCTACAACTACGTATACATTAACCCATTGAAGATGTCAAATAAGATTACCCGAGTACCTTTTCTGAAAATTAGCTGCCAAGACGCACTTGCAATCAAAAGTAGATATGAATTTCTTTTCTTGCCAATATTTTGTCCTAGTCCTAATCAGGTATTGGTGATGTTCCATACAAAGTTGACCATGTCCCCACTAAACAAAAGCAGTTAGAATAATTTGTTTTCGTTTGTGTCTTCAGTACTTTCAGTACTTTGATTTTTTTTGCATTTGACCATTTAGTGGACTTACTTTTTTTGACACAAAAACTCACTTTAAAGATTTTGGTGGTTAGTTTTGGAAAGCTTGTACAAAGTCCACACCCTTCTTATTTGGTTTATACATGCATTAGAGGTCTAGGAGTGATATTATGTGACATACAATTTCAAAATGACATGCTTATACATACATAAAAAATGAATGCGATGCAGGCCCTTTGTGTTTGAATACCGTAGCTATTTTGTTGTTGTTATTTTTTTTTGTATACAGGACAGTACTGGTAAATTAATATGCAAATGAAGGGACAAGTCATTAATTAATTACTAGTACATTTGTAGTACTTAATTTGAATATACACATAATTAATGCTGGAGCAGTATTACTTGATGTGTGCGATATCGACACAGCCTGATTACATTTCAGCAGTTCTTTGTCCATCCATAACATGTAAAGTGTACGTATATATATATATGTATTGTAATGTTGACATGAACACTATAGATATCAATATATAGTTTTTTGACCAAAACACACCTGTTGCTGTAAGTGTACCTCGACATTCCAAGAAAAGGAATGCCTCCCTGTAAGTGATATAAACATGGCTGAAGTGAACTATTTTGTTTTAATTTTGTTGCACTTGTTTGTTTGAGAAAGGTGTACATATATACTTGGTATATTTAAACTAAATAATTTGCAAGTTGATAGTTGAAAAAAATTCCTCACAGGAATTATGTGGCCACCTTCCTGTTCAAGTGAGGTAGCTATCAGCTACTACAAGGAGATTGTAACAAAATAACCCTGACTGTTGATGGGGCAATCACCGCAGCTATAAATATAAATGGTCTGTTCTAGAAAGATGGCATTCTGCCACAGTGTATAGGATCAAAACATATATACTTTGGTGTCTCCTAAAACTTCACCCCTTGATGTAATTGTACCGTTGTTGTAGTGAAGTGCTACTGACTACCTCTCAACCTCCACTTCTGTATTGGGTACAATGACCTACATGTATATAATACAATGAACAGAGTACAGAGTAGATGTAGTAGGCAGTAGGATATCCAATTGAAAAAGGGATAAAATAGGCAAAAAATGCTAAAACACTTTAAAACTAATTTGAATCGAAGACCTTATTTTCAATAGTAACAAAACATTGGTCACTGTAAATGTTGATATTGATTTGTGTTCCATCTGGTACACCTATAGCTATGTTATGGATTTATATCTCCTGTAAAAATATGTATATCTCCTATAAACAGTAAATGATTTTCTTTCTCCTGTAAATGGATTTATGTTCTGTTGGATTTAAATCTCCTGTAAATGGATTTATATCTCCTGTAAATGAATTTATATATCCTGTAAATGGATTTATATCTCCTGTAAATGGATTTATATCTCCTGTAAATGGATTGATATATCCTGTAAATGGATTCATATCTCCTGTAAATGGATTTATATATATCTCCTGTAAATGGATTTATATATCCTGTAAATGGATTTATATCTCCTGTAAATGGATTGATATATCCTGTAAATGAATTTATATATCCTGTAAATGGATTTATATCTCCTGTAAATGGATTTATATCTCCTGTAAATGGATTTATATCTCCTGTAAATGGATTTATATTGCCTGTAAATGGATTTATATTGCCTGTAAATGGATTTATATCTCCTGTAAATGGATTTATATCTCCTGTAAATGGATTTATATCTCCTGTAAATGGATTTATATTGCCTGTAAATGGATTTATATCTCCTGTAAATGGATTTATATTGCCGGTAAATGGATTTATATCTCCTGTAAATGGATTTATATTGCCTGTAAGTGGATTTAAATTATATATCCTTAAATAGATTTGTATGGTTATAATTATGAATCACTTAAGATGTGTTTGTTTTGTTTTCATATATACCTGTATAATGAATCAACAGTCAGCAATCTTTACTCAGTAGACAGTCAGCAATCTTTACTCCGTAGATGTTATTAGTAATTTCATGTTCAGGTGAACATAGATTATTAAGCCCACATATCATCTATGAACAGCTTGATCTTTTCTAGCTGATTATATCACAATTGAAAAAAACATATGTAAACTGATGTTTTGATCAACACAAACCAGATGGTACACGTCCATATATGGGTGTGATATAGGTGCTGGTCAATATACAAGAAAATGTAGTGGGCAGCTGTTAAACATGAATTCTTCATGATGATCGATTGCTACAGTAATTATTTTGTACCTGAAGTTTGAACTGATCTGTAAAGGAATTGTACCCATGCTAGTTAAGATTATCTTAACACCATATATAACTTGACTGGATAATTAAGTTGGACAAATCTGACCTATTATATATATATATAATGACCTGTGAATATTACACATATTGTAACTATAGAGATTAAGGCTTATATATACCTAGCATTTGACAGGATTAAAGTCTTATAATCACATTATGGCATGGTCCATGTAAGGATTAGATTTAGAAGTGTTAAAGGATGACATATATTATAAGGTTTTGTCCCAGAAACTGATATAGACAGGACAGTTATTGTAATCTTTAGTCTGGCGAATTCAAGGCCAAGGATGAGGTGTTATATTCCCATAACCCTGATTATGGCACAAAACACATTATTATCATGTTATTTGATTCATGAGTTAGTTTAAGAGATGTCCAGCACCTGTGAGATTAAAACATCGGTCTGTTCCGTGGACAGGGATATCTCAACCCGAGTGTACATGTCAGCACATACGTACATGAGGCTTGCAGAGTGCTGGTCAGCCAAACTTTTACATGAGGGTTGAGATATCCTTGTTTGCGGAACAGACCCATATTTGATTATACTTTTTTTTTCAGATACTTGCAAGCAAATATAAGTTGTTATGAATGTTTTGATTGTTTTTTTCATGATGACGTCATATTGTTATGACACATTGAGCTGCATTTTAATTATGTTTTGAATTATGCTAAATGTGTTCTCCTTCATCTTGTAAAACAAAATATATTATAATATGTATGTTTATTATAATCCTATATGCTGATGCATAAGGAACAAATAAAATTGTCGACAGGTGGACTTAATTTCTTTGTTTGTCTTTGGGAAATGTAATTAGAAGTTTTAGATTATAAATGTATGCCAAAAAAAACTTGGATACATAAAAAAAGAATTTTTGGTCGTCAAAATATCCTTTTAATTTGTACCTAGAGTTTTACAATGGCTTTTCCCAGTATTCCACTGGCCAGTAAATAATTGTAGGTCTGACCTACATTAACCTAGCTCTGAAACAATATACCCTAGTAAGCTATATAGCAACATCTGTATCTAGGTCAGATCTAGACCATCCATGAATTAGCTCTTCCTCTCAATCCAGTATAGCTATATAACTGCAATGAAATGTACAGTTTTATATAGATTTGTAGTGGCGTCATTATACTTGAATCTTTTATTTGGGTCGAGCCTACAATTTTATATATAGAGGCGTCATGCTTAAATCTTTTTTAGCCCACCATCATCAGATGGTGGGCTATTCAAATCGCCCTGCGTCCGTGGTCCGTCGTCCGTCCGTCCGTCCGTCCCTCCCTCCGTCCGTCCGTCCGTCCGTCCGTAAACAATTCTTGTTATCGCTAATCCTCAGAAAGTACTGAAGGGATCTTTCTCAAATTTCATCTGTAGGTTCCCCTTGGTGCCTAGTTATGCATATTGCATTTTGGGACCGATCGGAAAACAACATGGCCGACAGGCAGCCATCTTGGATTTTGACCATTGAAGTTTGTTATCGCTATTTCTGAGAAAGTACTGAAGGGATCTTTCTCAAATTTCATATGTAGGTTCCCCTTGGTGCTTAGTTATGCATATTGCATTTTAGGACCAATCGGAAAACAACATGGCCGACAGGCAGCCATCTTGGATTTTGACCATTGAAGTTTGTTATCGCTATTTCTGAGAAAGTACTGAAGGGATATTTCTCAAATTTCATACGTGGGTTTCCCTTGGTGCTTAGTTATGCATATTGCATTTTGGGACCGATCGGAAAACAACATGGCCGACAGGCAGCCATCTTGGATTTTGACCATTAAAGTTTGTTATCGCTATTTCTGAGAAAGTACTGAAGGGATCTTTCTCCAATGTCATATGTAGGTTCCCCTTGGCGCCTAGTTATGCATATTGCATTTTGAGACCAATCAGAAAACAACATGGCCGTCAGGCAGCCATCTTGGATTTTGACAATTGAAGTTTGTTATCGCTAATTCTCAGAAAGCACTGAAGGGATCTTCCTGAAATTTCATATGTAGGTTCCCCTTGGTGCCTAGTTATGCATATTGCATTTTGAGACTAATCAGAAAAAAACATGGCCGACAGGCAACCATCTTGGATTTCGAAAATTGAAACTGGTTATCGCTATTTCTAAGAAACTAATGAAGGGATCTTCCTGAAATTTCATATGTAGGTTCCCCTTGGTGCCTAGTTATGCATATTGTATTTTGAGACTAATCAGAAAACAACATGGCCGACAGGCAGCCATCTTGGATTTCGAAAATTGAAACTGGTTATCGCTATTTCTAAGAAACTAATGAAGGGATCTTCCTGAAATTTCATATGTAGGTTCCCCCATGTGCCTTGTTATGCATATTGCATTTTGAGACCAATTGGAAAATAACATGGCCGACAGGCAGCCATCTTGGATTTTGACAATTGAAGTTTGTTATCACTATTTCTCAGAAAGTAATGAAGGAATCTTTCTCAAATTCCATATATAGGTTCCCCTTGGTGCCTAAATCTTAAATTTTGTATATAGGTTTCCCTTGTTTGAAAAGTACTAGAGGTTTCTTCTGAATTTACACAGATTAGTAAGACTTAGAAGAAGAGAAAAGTAGAGAAAAGATCAATCTGACATGGAACCTATGAAGAACATTCAATGGTGGGCGCCAAGATCCCTCTGGGATCTCTTGTTTATTTGGGACAAGAGTATACAATTTTAACAATTCGGAACATTACTTAAAAAACAATTAATGTGTTTGAGTACACAATAAAGCCTTCTCTAACATCAGCAATAAGATCTGAGGACAAACATCAAACATCTTTTTATGTATAGGCATACATATCACATGTTGAAGGTTATAAATTGATAGAATTATATATACGGTATTAATATGGGGTATTAATTTTGTGCTATATCTATAAATGTCAAAATCACTACAAAATGTACAAAAAATTTAAATCCTTTGTGAATTATATAATTACCAACTAAAAGATGTATTTACAGTATACAAAATGTAGCTTCACAGCTATAAATAAAACCGACATATTGGGTAGACAAATATGTCACATTTTGTCTGTGATAAGGAATATACCGGTAACACTGTTCATGGAATATTGAACACTTTGAAACATTAGCCAATATATATATGATTAATTTTCAAACAAATTTTCCCATGTAATCAGTTGCACAAGACTACTCTATACCTTTATCATATTAGACATATACAGGGTAATATATAAGAAAACCCACTAGCACTAGCAGAAAATGGAATTTTCTTGCAATTTTTACCTTTTCTTTTAAGAAAATTAAAGATGCTACAGGTTCAGTTTAATTGGACCACTATGTTTTGTCTTGGGCCGAATACCTTTGAATTTAAACTTGCCCAAATTAAAGGACAAATAATTCACTTCTGTATAGATATTTTATAACCTAAGTTGTAAGGCCTGTACCTGAATACTGACCCACCAACATGTATCAGACTACAGGTTATCTGGTTTGATTTCTGTGTAAGGTAGCTGTTCCCAGGGGTCAGTATATATACCAGCCCTTCATAATCATTGTGTGTATATATATATCTGTTAGATTACAGGGGTGATGACGTAAAGTCATACTTAGAACAAAAAAACAACCTGTCTTGTATTAAAAAAGCTTACGTTAGAATGTCAAAGCGGTTTATATTGAGTTCTTTTTTAGAACATCTGTTATTGACGCCTTGGAAATATTAAAATTCATGATACCTGTAACAGTACATATTTCATTTAACATTCTTATTCTAAAGTTTTTCATGCAGGAAGTATTGTGCCAATTCATGAAAAAAAAAAAAAATTACAAGCTTATTATATATAAGGCATGCAATCTCATTGTCACCACAGTAAAAAAGATCCCACAAAGATCAATCACACTCTGTTACTACATTCATTTTACTTTGAATATAAAAATGTTACTGCATTAATTTTATTTGAATATAAAATGTTACTAAAAACAGTGGATCTTCACAGTAAGACGTAATAGCTACAGTATTGTGACATCTTTTCATATTCATGATGACAGAATATAAAATGTTAACATTTGAAGAATAATTATTTGAGGACATGATATTGGCCCTTGATGTATGAGCAGACATTACACATGGGACTTTGATAGTGTCAAGTCACTTTGTTGGACTGGGCTAAGATATACAATGTAGGTCAGTCAGCACTGACAATAGAGGTCCTGTAATCTAGCTAGCTTACTTGAGCTGTGCCCATGACCTAGAGAGACTCCATTGTTTACAAATACAGGACAGTTTAGACTCACGTTTTAGCTCACGTGCCATTTAATCTATAGGTCAATGGCCAGTAGTGGCTTTCTCTACTGATATGTGGCTGGTCTCCGGTTATCATACTGTTGTTATCATTGATCAGTTGTTGTTTGTCTATAATTTCATGGGAAATTTTGTGCAAAAGAAATGAATCATACATGTACCTATTATAGTCTGAAATAAAATTCATCTCAATCATTTAAAAACCAGACATGTCTAAATTATATTGTATTCAAGTTTGCTTTTACCTGTAGCGTGCTGTCCAACATGCATGAAATCACAACACTGACCTATAGCTAATTATGCATTCAATTTTATTACATATGTTTTTAGCTCACATGGCCATGGTCCGAAGGACTGGTGAGCTTATTCCAATGGCATGGCAGGCTTCGAATTCAGTTGTCCCTATCTCCGTCACATTTTCCTTTAAATCAATGAATGAATTTTGACCAAATTTGGTCAGAGGCATCCTTTGCACAAAGGGAACAAATTTTAATGGTGACTCTGGCCTTCCTCCCCTGGGATTCGCTACTAGTCATGAAAAATCCAATGGATTTGGGCCAGATTTATTAAGAGGCATCCTTTTGAGAAGGGGGAACAAATATTGCATAACTGGTGACAATTGACCCCAAGGAGCCAAAGGAGCAGGGACTAATATAAGGAGCACTAGAAGTAAATCCTTTGGATCACTATTTGTCATAATGGACATATTTCATATTAAAATTTTCTTCTATGAAAATGAAAAGATTTTATCTTTATTTGGTCATGCAGGAGCAGCCTTGAGTGAAGGGAAACCAATTTTGTATGAACTTTGTGCCTGCCCCAAAAAGGGCCTGAAAGGTGAAGCCTAATAGGGAAAATATAGCAAAGTGTTTAAAAACCTCCGTCCTGATCTGTAGAATGAAAGGATTTGGTCTATGTTCAACTGAAGTATGTTTGGATGAAGGGAAACCAATTTTGTATAAATACAGGTCCTCAATCTGGGCATCTTGCTTATAATGAAATGAGTATTTCATCAAAGATTATTTAAGGAATGAAGTCCTTTCTGTTTTTATGATATTTTTTGTTTCTGATATAAAGCAGAAATGCTTTCTGTTACTGCAGGTTCAAAGACAGGAAGTGAGGAATCATCGTATGTGTTTCTTCGCCATGAGCTACCTGTTAGATTGGCAAACATCATGAAGGAAATCAGGCATCTTCCAAAAAACCTCCGTAACATGCCCTCTGTCAACCTTGTTAAAAGCTGGTAATTATATTACTGTATACACCCCATACCCCAACCACCCCATGACAAGACCTTTCTGTTGGTACTACAGGTGTGGACCTGCTGACCTTGACTGACCGTGACCTTTGACCTACTTCAAAAAAACCTTGTCTGAATTTCAACCCACTCATCAAGCTATGTTGTCTTATGTCTTCGGACAAATCTTGTTTACTCCTTTAAAAGACTTCTTTTCCATTCTGGTATACTGGTAAAGATTTTTAAAGAAATATGCATTTTTTGATACTCTTTTTCAGGTATGATCAAAGCTTTGAGGAAATATTGGAATTTGAAGGCAAGAAAGATGTAGATACAAGGGTTCTAACAGAGTAAGTATCACCCTAATTCCTGTATAAATACCTAATCTGATAGAGAGCCAGATCACTTACCACTACCTAGTCAGTTTGGATGTAATATCATACACTGCCAATAAACATTACAATATACAATATCATACAGATCTAGGTGATTAGAATTTTTATTTAATATGGGCCATATAGTAAGGCCATAGTAAGTACAAAAAACAAGCCTTAGACCCTCACAATAACAACAGAATAACGATATTAAAAAGAAACTTAAATTTGGCAGAAAGACACATTATGTAACATTGATGAGAACAACATTTAAGGTTAATATGTACAGTAGTATAGGCTTAAGTTAAAACCAGTAACCTTACCCCTCTTGAGCTCAAATAATACACATTTTATGTTATAAATGACCCACATTAACAGTATACAACATACTTACATACATGATACTTTAATATTGTCTAGAATAGAAAGAATATAACAATTGTAAATAACATATGACTTAAAAAACTGATGGTTATTATAAGAGGATAGTAAAACAAATAATGAATACAGATTTTAAAACCAATGGTAAATCATACAGATATAAATAAAGTCAGGTTCATTGTTTTAAATGTGCTGAAGGTGTTTGTAAAAATAAAAAGAGAGAAAAAAGAGAGAAAAGGATATGGAACTGAGGTGATTTATGAAAAACTCATTAACATATTAAGTCATTTTTGTTAAAATTATCTTAAAAATTAACTTCTTTGAACATTCTGCTTTATTTTTCTTTTCTTTTTTTCCTTTTTGTTTCATCAAAGGTTAAAAATTTAACATTTTTTAAATGATATATAAATGGCATGATACCTATTTGATCTCTTCTGTTAAAATGTTCAGTTTGATTGTGATCAAAAGACTAGATGTTTGTCTTCAAGAGCTAACATGTAGGAATACGTAAATGTAATTTACCTTATATTACCTAGGCAAGGTTTTGTGATATACACCCAGTCAATATCAGGATCTAAGTCATGCATTTCAGCTCTACTCTTTAGTATCTATTAATTTTTTTTTTAATTTGAGGGGAGGGGGTAGGGAGGTTCAAACCCTATTGCCATCTACGAGTATGAATCTTCTTCTGGCGCTCAATAAATGTTAAATACAGAATTGATACTCAGATGATCCAATAGCAAGAACATTTCTGGACTTTTGATTTTACAGTTCTGTCTGCACTAATTCAATTTACAGTTATGTTAGTAGAATTCCGTGAAACTTCCTTACAATAAATTCAACAAGACTCCCTTGAAATTATTGAAATGAATATAAACTTTTAATAAACTAAGCCACTAGCTGCTACATATGTATACATTATCAGGTAAACACCAGTGGGCCTCTTGTCAAACATGTTACCTAATGACTCATCTACTATAATTAGGTGGAAATAATTAAAAAAAAAGATAAATAAATAAACAGGTGTAATAAAGATCCTACAATACTGAGCACCAACATCTGTCTGGGATCTCCTGTTTATCATGTGTAAGTTGTAGGGCTTGCAAAATATACTTAATCAAATTCCCATCCAATGACCTCGCACTCCCTTAATATATTTAACATTAGTACAAGAATAGTCGACTTACTTTATGTATGTATGTCCTTTCTAAAGATACGGATTTAATCAAGTTGATGACAGAATAGTTCCGAATGATAAGGGAACTTGTAGACCGGTGGCCCTTATATAAAGGTTCATACAAGGACAAAAAACATTGCCCATATTTGTATATCAACTAATTTACCTGGTATTAGGTAGTAGTTTTCTGACGTTTAATTAATAACTAGTATAATTATATCCTAAATTGAATGTGTTTAATCTAGATTTGTTCTGCTCTTTAATGAAATATTGGATTAAGAGAGACAATTTACAGAGTATTTATGTTTGAAAAGGACATTGAACCTCGATAAGAGTAGAGCTGAATGATGAACAACATTAACAAAGAGTAAAATAATTTTGATGACAGAGATTCCATCGCCACTTTGGTTCAGTAATGCTTGGGATAGGGACATGCTTAAACATCCATTAGTTGACTTTCAAATTTTACAGTTTCTCAGAAGGCCTGCAGAAAATCAAGAATCGCCATTCTAAAGTCGTGGAAACAATGGCCCAGGTTTGTATCTGTATAGAACAACCTGGATTAACCTGACATTTGCCTTGGTAGGAATGACACAGCCTATTTAGGCTATTAGATTTAGCTGGTGGTTAGCATAATAAAGTGTGGTGTGTTTTAGACTGATGTGTCTGTAGAACTGTCTAACATTGCAGTATATTATTTTTGTGCTATTCTAATTATATAAGAATATGATATTTATATATGTATGAAAGCTATTATGTGGACTCATACGCTCAGGGATTTAAGCCCATGGCCAGTGTACTAATTAAAATCTTATACAATTACTGGCCAGTGTACTAATTAAAATCTTATACAATTACTGAGACCTCAGTATACAGTATTTGTTATTGAGAGGCGAAAAAGATGTTTTATATCAATTACTAAAAGCACGGGGCATTTATATATAATTACTTGGTACAAATTGTTTTGTACCAAATTTTGAAGAGCACACTGGTATTAACTGTATACCTTAATTACCTGTATTACACTAATACTCATCTCTGGACTGTACAGACCAGTAGCTAGCACCTGTTTAGTAAGGGAAATATACTAGCTCTTATATATATAGTGTACCTGTAGGACTTGCTTAGTATTTATTTGGACATTTTAGTTGAAAACTGAAATCTTAACAAAAGAAATACAACTAGAGTAGAGTTTGAATACTCCTCATTGGACTAAACTTGTTACCACAGTATACAACTTGTTTTGATAGAGTAATATATGTTATTACAGGTATTTGGTAAGTAGGGAAATACATAAGTTGTCCCACCTTGCCATATGTACAATATTTAAGTAGAAAAGACTGTTGAGAGAGAGGAATGTATGACATTTAATTAAAACTGATAATCTAAGAGTATATATTACTGGGAAGCGATTAATACATAATATGATGTACTTCCATGTGGAGACTAAAATTGTTTTTTTCTCTCTCACAGGGAGTGCTGGAGTTACAAGAGACCTACCCTTCCTATTATAACTTTACAACTGTCAACACAAACACCGAGGCCATACGATACTTTCTAGATAGGTTTCTATTATCCCGCATCAGTATACGGATGCTCATCAGCCAGCATGGTAACTATTGTGGACTTTGTCAATTTGTCTTGTGTATGCTTAAATGTTATATGTCAAATAAATCAAATGCACTTCTATAAATACATATATGATTGATATATGAATCATTACAGTTTAAGGATTTTGTAGGAACAGCCTTGTTAGTGACAAAATACAATATGATAGCTCTCTGGAGACCTGGGATATTTATATACCACATGTATTGTGTTGTGGGACCGTGGTATGACATCATTTCAAAGTGTCACCTCAATTGAGTGTTACAGCACACACTTTTCTAATCCCTAGTGACAGTAACTATAGCACCAACCCAAGACCATTTTATACTTCCTTGTGGCGAGTTAATGCTAATAAACCCTGACCCTGTAAGGAATCATCATTTGCTCAGCTTTTCCTTGGGGGAGTCGCTGTTTATACTTCTCTGTGGCGAGTAAATACTGATTCACCCTGACCCTGTACTGATTCATCATTTGCTCAGCTTTCCCTGGGGGGAGTCAATATTTATTTACACTTCTCTGTGGAGAGTCCATGTTGATTCACCCTGACCCTGTTGTGAGTTGTTTTTTATATAGTGCTATGATCATGAGTCAATAATTGCTCACCATACCTTTGTGATGACTTGTTATTTACTGACATTTCTCAGTGGTGAGTGAATACTCTTTAAAATGTATTCACTCAGAAACAGGAGTCGCCCCCTTTGATTCTTGCTGCAGACAGCCTCCCTCTTGTTCCTTGGTTCTGAAGCTCTAACATTTACTTTGATTATGTGTTAAAAAGAAAGAGAGAAAATCAATAGTTCAGTGTGATTAGGGTTGATTCATTTTACCTGTTATAGTCTCTAATGGTTATTTCAGGATCGGAAAATCTTCATCTCCAAACACTGAAGTAACCTTTAGCATGCAAGGTGATGTTAAATCTTGTGCTATATTTATTATAATGGTATTGAGAGCAGTACCAGCTCTCTCAATCACCTAGACTTAGTAGATTACTGGGCTTCTTTGATACATGCTACAGACAGCCTTCCTCAGTCATCAAGGAAGTCATTTGCCCGAGTAGTATACATATCCTAAATGCAGGGAAACTTTTTAATTCAGAAATCTACACATAAGAATGTATGATAATTACCAGGGTAATGAGCGTATAGCTGTGGAAGTCCTTATAGAAACTGTATTAGTTCATATCATGTGACTTGATGCACGCAATGGGGAATACTCTGAAATGATGTTCAGCAACATTTTAAATTAAACATTGAAAATGGGTTACTGTGTGTCATAAGCTAACCATCAAAGTTAAAAATTTGGTTATTTTTAGATTGCTTCAATTAAGCTGTAAAAATTGAAGTAGGTAATAGATTCGTAACATTGTAAAAGAATTGAAATATTTTGAAATTGATTTAAGTTAAATTAAATTTAGCCAACAAGTAAACAACATTTCATTGACCTGATCTTATTTGGGGGTATAATTAATTACTGTACAATATACATGCTCATGTAACAGTGACCTTATTACTGGAGTACATTTGTATATGTAAATAAATTGTACGTACTAACTTAAGTTGAGTTTAGACAGAATGATGGCATAGATCTAGAGCATGTCATAATAAAACATGTTTCTTTTCCCAATTTTTGGGCATATCGGCTAGTTTCTAGGTTTCGGTCCATTTCCTGATTTCTGTTTCAGTGAATTACCTGATATCTATAATTCAGCCCTTTACCTGATATCTATGTTTCAGTCTATTACCTGATTTTTATGTTTCGGTTCATTACCCGATTTCTGTTTCAGTGAAATACCTAATTTCTATGTTTCAGTGATTTACCTGATTTCTGTGTTTTGGTCCATTACCTGATTTCTGTGTTTGGGTCCATTACCTGATTTCTGTGTTTGGGTCCATTACCTGATTTCTATGTTTCGGTCCATTACCTGATTTCTATGTTTTGGTCCATTACCTGATTTCTGTGTTTGAGTTCATTACCTGATTTCTGTGTTTGAGTCCATTACCTGATTTCTGTGTTTGGGTCCATAACCTGATTACTGTGTTTGGGTCCATTACCTGATTTCTGTGTTTGGGTTCATTACCTGATTTCTATGTTTGAGTCCATTACCTGATTTCTATGTTTGGGTTCATTACCTGATTTCTATGTTTGAGTCCATTACCTGATTTCTATGTTTGGGTCCATTACCCGATTTCTATGTTTTGGTCCATTACCTGATTTCTGTGTTTTGGTCCATTACCTGATTTCTATGTTTGGGTCCATTACCTGATTTCTGTGTTTGAGTCCATTACCTGATTTCTGTGTTTTGGTCCATTACCTGATTTCTGTGTTTGGGTCCATTACCTGATTTCTGTGTTTGGGTCCATTACCTGATTTCTGTGTTTGGGTCCATTACCTGATTTCTGTGTTTGGGTCCATTACCTGATTTCTGTGTTTGGGTCCATTACCTGATTTCTGTGTTTGGGTCCATTACCTGATTTCTGTGTTTGGGTTCATTACCTGATTTCTGTGTTTGGGTCCATTACCTGATTTCTGTGTTTGGGTCCATTACCTGATTTCTGTGTTTGGGTTCATTACCTGATTTCTGTGTTTGGGTCCATTACCTAATTTCTGTGTTTGGGTCCATTACCTGATTTCTATGTTTGGTCCATTACCTGATTTCTATGTTTGGTCCATTACCTGATTTCTGTGTTTTGGTCCATTACCTGATTTCTGTGTTTGAGTCCATTACCTGATTTCTGTGTTTGGGTCCATTACCTGATTTCTGTGTTTGAGTCCATTACCTGATTTCTATGTTTGAAGCCATTACCTGATTTCTATGTTTCGGTCCATTACCTGATTTCTGTGTTTCGGTCCATTACCTGATTTCTATGTTTGAGTCCATTACCTGATTTCTGTGTTTGAGTCCATTACCTGATTTCTGTGTTTGGGTCCATTACCTGATTTCTGTGTTTGGGTCCATTACCTGATTTCTATGTTTTGGTCCATTACCTGATTTCTGTGTTTGAGTTCCTTACATGATTTCTGTGTTTGAGTCCATTACCTGATTTCTGTGTTTGGGTCCATTACCTGATTTCTGTGTTTGGGCCCATTACCTGATTTCTGTGTTTGGGTCCATTACCTGATTTCTATGTTTTGGTCCATTACCTGATTTCTATGTTTGGGTCCATTACCTGATTTCTGTGTTTTGGCCCGTTACCTGATTTCTATGTTTGGGTCCATTACCTGATTTCTGTGTTTGAGTCCATTACCTGATTTCTGTGTTTGGGTCCATTACCTGATTTCTATGTTTTGGTCCATTACCTGATTTCTGTGTTTTGGTCCATTACCTGATTTCTGTGTTTG
Organism: Pecten maximus; assembly: GCF_902652985.1. Taxonomy (NCBI): domain Eukaryota; kingdom Metazoa; phylum Mollusca; class Bivalvia; order Pectinida; family Pectinidae; genus Pecten; species Pecten maximus. The sequence continues at coordinate 4,795,954 of NC_047016.1, forward strand.
AGTCCATTACCTGATTTCTGTGTTTGGGTCCATTACCTGATTTCCGTGTTTTGGTCCATTACCTGATTTCTGTGTTTGAGTCCATTACCTGATTTCTATGTTTTGGTCCATTACCTGATTTCTGTGTTTGAGTCCATTAGCTGATTTCTGTGTTTGGGTCCATTACCTGATTTCTGTGTTTGGGTCCATTACCTGATTTCTGTGTTTGAGTCCATTACCTGATTTCTATGTTTGAAGCCATTACCTGATTTCTATGTTTCGGTCCATTACCTGATTTCTGTGTTTGAGTCCATTACCTGATTTCTGTGTTTGAGTCCATTACCTGATTTCTGTGTTTGGGTCCATTACCTGATTTCTGTGTTTGAGTCCATTACCTGATTTCTATGTTTGAAGCCATTACCTGATTTCTGTGTTTGAGTCCATTACCTGATTTCTGTGTTTTGGTCCATTACCTGATTTCTGTGTTTGGGTCCATTACCTGATTTCTGTGTTTGAGTCCTTTACCTGATTTCTGTGTTTGGGTCCATTACCTGATTATTATGTTTCGGTCCATTACCTGATTATTATGTTTCGGTCCATTACCTGATTATTATGTTTGAGTCCATTACCTGATTATTATGTTTTGGTCCATTACCTGATTTCTATGTTTCGGTCCATTACCTGATTATTATGTTTTGGTCCATTACCTGATTATTATGTTTTGGTCCATTACCTGATTATTATGTTTGAGTCCATTACCTGATTTCTATGTTTCGGTCCATTACCTGATTATTATGTTTCAGTCCATAATTACCTGATAACTGTTTCAGTTCAATACCTGATATCTATGTTTCAGTGCTATTATACGGTTCCCAGATAGCGGATAACCCTCGATACATTGGTGCAATAGACCCTGTCTGTGATGTACTGGAGGTTTTACAAGGTAAACTGAATCTCTGTTACTATAGCTAAGTTATGGAACAATCCAAACTGTAATATGTATGTGTAGAATCCAAACTAGTAGGTACTCTTATTTAGTTCTTTGTATTGTTTAATTAAAGCTATATTGCTCATGTAGCATTTCATTAGTGAATCAAGAGCTCACATTGATGTAGTTTGGAATTTTAGAATATTATCGTTACCTTGATGAGAACATTTCATTTCTCTCATAAATAAACCATGAGCTGCGAGTGATGTATTAACATTTATAGGAGACAGACATTTTATTTCTCCCATAAAAAAAACAATAAACATTGAGTGATGTCACATTTATAGGAGAGAGTGATGTCACATTTATAGGAGACACAGACATTTTATTTCTCCCATAAATAAACCATAAACTTGGAGTGATATCATATTTATGGGAGACATATATTTGATATCTTTTGTAAATAAACCATGAGCTGGGAGTGATGTAACCGTTATGGGAGACATAGAAATTACCAGTAACTGTTACAGGAGACACAGTTTATTTCTCCTGTAAATAAACCATGAGCTGGGAGTGATGTAATTGATATGGGAGACATAGAAATTACCAGTAACTGTTACAGGAGACACAGTTTATTTCTCGATCCTATAAATAAACCACAAGCTGGGCGTGTTGTAATTGTTACTGGAGACACAGAAATTTGATATCTTTTGTAAATAAACAATGAATTTTATTTCTCCTATAAAACATTTACAGAGTCACAGGAATAAAGACTGATTTTGTTTACAGCTGCCTATAGTGATGCCCGTTTCTTATGTGAAGGGTACTACCTAACGGCACCAGACATGGAGGTGACATGCCTTAATCGTAAGTTATCTGAAAATCTCCTGTAAGGTCCTTAGTACATGTAGAATACCTGCTCCTAACGGCACCAGACATGGAGGTGACATGCCTTAACAGTAAGTTATCTGAAAATCTCCTGTAAGGTCCTTAGTACATGTAGAATACCTGCTCCTAACGGCACCAGACATGGAGGTGACATGCCTTAATCGTAAGTTATCTGAAAATCTCCTGTAAGGTCCTTAGTACATGTAGAATACCTGCTCCTAACGGCACCAGACATGGAGGTGACATGCCTTAATCGTAAGTTATCTGAAAATCTCCTGTAGGAATGTACTAGTAGAAAAATTGTTATACCTGAATTCTGGTGGAAAAGGTTTCTAAAACTTTCACCTTTTAAAGAATTATGACTTCATAATTATGTAAATTGTAAATGCTTTTTAGAAAAAATACAAAACATTCATTAAGGTAAGTGGGTAAAATGTACTGGTTGATAATATTTTTGATATTTTTGTAACCTGAAAGTAAGTCTAAATCTATAAAATCATTCATATATTTCAGTAATCCAGTAATCCAACACATGTGTACTTTGTACTGACAGTGTTACATTACACAGAGAATATAGAGCTAGAATTTATATTTAGGTTGAAATGTAAATATAATTACATTCTTTCCAGCTTATGAAGATGATAAAAAGATCCAGATTTCATGCGTACCGTCACATTTACTTCATATACTGTTTGAAATTTTAAAGGTAAGTTAAGTGAGCGAATGGTGACAAACATTTAGAAATGTACATGTATAAGGTTTCAACAAAGGGGTGAAGATGATGAACGACACATTGATGTCTGTTACTGTGTAGGGATGTATCCTATTTCAATTATTTTCAATCATTATTCTAAACTGTGACTGAAATAATTTTCAATCATAATTCTAAAAACTGTGACTGTCAGTAGATGGGCTGGTAGAGCATTAATTTCACGTTGTTTGTACCTGTACTTGATAAGATGAATAACCATTTTGACTTTGTACCAGAATTCCATGCGTGCTTCAGTAGAAACCCACTCCAACAAGGACACCATACCAAATATATCTGTAATGATTGCCAAAGGCAAGGAAGACCTCACTATCAAGGTACGATTGACTCTTAGTTAACACAACAGTTGGGTTAAGTGATGGATTTACTTTAAATGTTAAAGGTCTAGTGATTGCCTAATCATTTTACTGCTATTTATGTTATGAATGCATGGTAATTAAATGTCTATATTGTGATTTATTTTGTAGTTCAAGATGTCAGAATTCTAATTACACTGACTGAGTATAAGGTTTTAGTTTCACATAACACATATTCATTGAAAAATAATGGAAAATTATTAAATGTTATCTGTGTTTTACCACTGAGAGAGATAATTGCTCATTGAATTGTGACATGGGGATATAATGTTAGTAGTCCATATATTTATTAGGATCCTTGACATGAATATGTGATACATTAAATGTGCCTGTATTTTCAGATATCAGATTGTGGAGGTGGTTTCTCCCAAGATATACGGAAGTTAGTGTTTGAATACATGTACTCTACTGCCCCGCGGCCTGACTATGTTGGGGAGGGAAACGCCCCTATGGTAAGTTCTTCCACGTATTTACACTACAGTCTTGTCTCTGATTTAAACCACTGGAAAATAATCCATATTGAGTTATAAAAATATTTTATCAGTTTGTGCTGCCATGCTGTAACTTTTAGATAAATATCAAAGTATGCAAAATAGGACATATGTTGTCTTTTTAAAGATGTTTATAATCTAAACAGATGTTCATGTATTCTCTGCTGTTTGGATAACAGCCTGTTTCACTCACCTGTCTGGATTTAACCAAACATCAAAATTATGTTCAAGTTCAGTTTGTTAATATCTATATTTGTTGATGTCAAACAATGCTATATATGGTTATGGGGTGTGGATCTCCACGGTTTAAAACAATATAACCAAGAAACTAAGTCCCAAGGGTTGGGGAAAGACCCCAAGGCCTATTTATATGTACATCATAATTGTTTTTATCGCTTTTTTGCCCAACAGTGCTATATATGGATATAGGGTGGAAATCTCTATGGTTTCAAAGACATATCAAAGAAACCAAGTCTATAGGGGTGGGGAAATACCCCAGGGCCTACATTTATAATAGGATTGTGTTTATCATTTGATGCCTAGTAATGCTATGTACGGTTATGAGTGGGGATGTCAAGGGCTTAAACAAGGAAGATTTAAAGGATTTACCTCAATATTCACTATTGGGCCCACCCCTGCGGCCCCCGGGGAGCCACACCCGCTATTTACACAACATAGATCTCCTTTGCCCAATGGTGCTCCAGAGCATTCATGAAAATTCAGTCATTCAGGAGTAGAATCGAATTAAAGAACTAACCTCTACATGTCCAGCAAAATTGGAATTTGAGTCTATTCCTTTTTGTTTTCTTGCTAAGTTCCGACGAATCAATTCTTTTCCATTTGTGGGACTAATTTACACAGAAACTTGGTCCGTCAGACCCCGTTATTATTTTTGGGAATTTCTTGAATGCTTCTATAAATAAACATTTCCTACAATTTTGGATTCAGGATAATTTGTTAAGTATAAGCCTGAAAACTGTAAAGAGATCAAAATGTTAACATTTATATATATTTCTTTGAAAGTATGTGGCTTTAAATGTTATACAAATTCTGTTCCCCTTCCCCCAAGGATGTTCCTGACAAATGTTATACAAATTCTGTTCCCCTTCCCCCAAGGATGTTCCTGACCAAATGTTATACAAATTCTGTTCCCCTTCCCCCAAGGATGTTCCTGACCAAATGTTATACAAATTCTGTTCCCCTTCCCCCAAGGATGTTCCTGACCAAATTTGCGATTTAAAGAAAACGTTGACAGACGACGGACAGACAGACAACGCGTTTTGGTATAAGTTCACTGGACAAAAATTGAATATGATAAAATGTTGTCTGTTCAGGTGAAGTTTGACGACCAATGTAGTATGTTAACAGGTGTATATTTAATATTTTTTGGTGATTGAAGGCAGGGTATGGATACGGATTGCCTCTCTCCAGACTATACGCCCGGTACTTCGGGGGAGACCTACAACTGAGCTCTGTAGAGGGCCATGGCACAGACGCATACATCTACCTTAAGGTATCAAATTACCAGGCCACATATGTAACATGTTAAAGATGTATTAAGATCTTTTGTGAAACTGTGTCCTGTGAAACTGTGTCCATTTGAAATAATTGAAAAATTATTGAGTTCATGAAATAGAAATTGAAAAAAAATGTGTATATGAGATAACTGCTTTTGAGAATGGTAAACTATTGACAAATTGTAACATTTCAATTTGACAAGAGAAATTTAACAAATATGGCATATATGTTAATATATACATTTGTATAATGTTTACAGGTGATGACTGACAATGCTAATGAGTGTTTGCCTGTATATAACACAACAGCATCTCGGATGTATCAGTCTGACATATCGGTATCTGATTGGAGCTCGAACAAACCCTGGCACAACTCACACCCACGTGGATTCTCGACACATGCTAAGAAAATTCAGTAGTTAGACTGCTGTTATAGAAATCTGTCTATGTGTAAAATTTCATAGATGTGACTGCATCGAAGATTATGTTTGTCTGATCATGATTATATATGTATATGAATGTTCAGGGATCTATAGATGCTGTTGTTTATGGCTGAATGTTTATCATTACATGGCAGTACCACTCTATCCTACTAAATTCAGCCGGTGTTCATAGCAACTGATTAGTATAATCAATCCATTCAACTAGATGTTGCATTAAAACAAATATCATGTTTGAGAAATCATTAGTATTCTTAATGGAGTAAATGAGTGTAGAACTGCTTTTGATAGGCGTTGATATGCCCATGGCTGTGTATAATATACCTTTTGATAGGCGTTGATATGCCCATGGCTGTGTATAATATACCTGTGAAGTCATCAGATTGACATCTGGCTTGATATAGACAGCATCTCAAAATCTTGTACTCATTCTGGTAAATATCCTGTAGAGTAACCAAAACTTCCACTAGTGGATGCTGCTGAACTTGATAAAAGGAAATATGTGTACATGTTGTTCTTTTTTATTGCGTCCATTTTCATAAGCTGTCAATAAAAATTTTGCTACTTCACGATATAAAATAGTATTGAAAATAAGCTAAATTAGCCATCCTGCTGTGATTTTAAATGCAAACTAAAAGTTTTCTGTGAAATTGTCCAGGGACTCTAAATTATACAGTGATATACCCTAAAGTAATTCATTGATCAGCTAGGATTGGTCCAAAATAAAAACTTACATGGGGGTGGTCAGACAAGGCCTGTCTAGTGGACAAGAGATACTAGAGAAATCTTATTCCTACACTTACAGAGTTATGTCCCTTTGTTCAGTTAATATGAGGGAAGGGGGACAGTGCCTACAGAAGAGTTGTTCCTCAAGCTGGTGACATTACATGTGTTTTGTATTGTCAGCCATTCCACTCCAGTGGTATTCTATTGTTGATGTTTTGTAGGTCAAGTAGAAGCTGTGAAAAATAAAATTAAGGACTTTGAGATTAACATGTAAAGTTGAGAATAAGCACTTGTAAGTGTTTGAAAATTATTGGTATTCAGGATGGGTCTGTAATTATGTAGTTCAGATTTTTGTTCAGTGAGAAGAGACAAAGATCATGGTTGTATAGCAAATATTTAGGTTAATTATGGATTAGTATTTTATTTCTAAGATAGCAACACATTTTCTGTTATTTTGAAAAATCTCTGAATGAATGTTATTTTCATAGCCAAATTGTAGTGTGTTTTCATGGCAGTAGCCTGTCAGGCCCAGAGTCTACTCAATATCTGAGTACGTTTGTATAATCATTAATGGATGAACTAAAAACTTTATAAAGAGCTTAATTACAATGAATGCTTGGGCATGTTAATGTTATCAAACCAATATTTTTGGAATTATGATCTGTTTTGCATGTGACTGGACCATGTCATGTTCAGTGACTTCAGTAATCAAATAGTTACCATGGCAACTGGCTACTATTGATAACCGTAACATGTATAGGATGGGTCTATAGCATTGTGCCCAGCAGTATCTTTGTTACACAATACATTTTAATGTGGTTCATGATTTGAAAGATTGTTGCAGCTGTTGTTTATTTTCTATTTTAGTTTTATTAGAGGAAACACTTGTTTTGTATTCATTATCGTATATTAACTTTGTAATACATGAGATGTATGTAGGAGATGATTTCTTTGGCAATGTTTCAAAGTATTACACATTTGAAAGGTGATTTTGTTGACATGAAAGATACAATATTATAATGGATTTTAAAACGAAATTTTCACCATAGATTGGGTTTGGGTATTACTGTATATCAATATATATTACCTCGGGTATTACTGTATATCAATACATATTACCTCGGGTATTACTGTATATCAATATATATTACCTCGGGTATTACTGTATATCAATACATATTACCTCGGGTATTACTGTATATCAGTACATATTACCTCGGGTATTACTGTATATCAGTACATATTACCTCGGGTATTACTGTATATCAGTACATATTACCTCGGGTATTACTGTATATCAGTACATATTACCTCGGGTATTACTGTATATCAGTACATATTACCTCGGGTATTACTGTATATCAATACATATTACCTTGGGTATTACTGTATATCAATATATATTACCTCTGGTATTACTGTATATCAGTACATATTACCTTGGGTATTACTGTATATCAGTACATATTACCTTGGGTATTACTGTATATCAGTACATATTACCTTGGGTATTACTGTATATCAGTACATATTACCTTGGGTATTACTGTATATCAGTACATATTACCTTGGGTATTACTGTATATCAATATATATTACCTCGGGTATTACTGTATATCAGTACATATTACCTTGGGTATTACTGTATATCAGTACATATTACCTTGGGTATTACTGTATATCAGTACATATTACCTCGGGTATTACTGTATATCAGTACATATTACCTTGGGTATTACTGTATATCAGTACATATTACCTCGGGTATTACTGTATATCGGTACATATTACCTCGGGTATTACTGTATATCAGTACATATTACCTCGGGTATTACTGTATATCAGTACATATTACCTCGGGTATTACTGTATATCAATACATATTACCTTGGGTATTACTGTATATCAGTACGTATTACCTCGGGTATTACTGTATATCAATACATATTACCTTGGGTATTACTGTATATCAGTACATATTACCTTGGGTATTACTGTATATCAATATATATTACCTCGGGTATTACTGTATATCAATATATATTACCTTGGGTGGTTAATGCTTGTCCCCTAATTGACTACAGGTGTAGATTCCTGACAAAAGTCGATGCAGAACTTGTATACCAGTCATTTTGTATTACTTTCTTGCCATTTTTTATTAAAATATAAAAATAAAGTGTCCAGTTATGCCCCAAATCTGTTGATTACATTAACGGCTTCACTGATGTAACTCAACACCCTTAAAAGTGTGTCCCTCTCCAATGAACCCTATATGGGTATAACGATAATGTTAACGATAATGTTAACGATGTATGTGAAATCTAATAAGTATAGTTTGTTCAAATTCACCCTCAAAACATTTCCAGTACATACAAACCAAAATGGCCACACCATGTAGTCATGGGAGACTACCATTGATAAACATAAAAACAAAGTAAGGCCACACCATGTAGTCATGGGAGACCACCATTGATAAACATAAAAACAAAGTAAGGCCACACCATGTAGTCATGGGAGACCACCATTGATAAACATAGAAACAAAGTAAGGCCACACCATGTAGTCATGGGAGACCACCATTGATAAACATAGAAACAAAGTAAGGCCACACCATGTAGTCATGGGAGACCACCATTGATAAACATAAAAACAAAGTAAGGCCACACCATGTAGTCATGGGAGACCACCATTGATAAACATAAAAACAAAGTAAGGCCACACCATGTAGTCATGGGAGACCACCATTGATAAACATAAAAACAAAGTAAGGCCACACCATGTAGTCATGGGAGACTACCATTGATAAACATAGAAACAAAGTAAGGCCACACCATGTAGTCATGGGAGACCACCATTGATAAACATAGAAACAAAGTAAGGCCACACCATGTAGTCATGGGAGACCACCATTGATAAACATAAAAACAAAGTAAGGCCACACCATGTAGTCATGGGAGACCACCATTGATAAACATAAAAACAAAGTAAGGCCACACCATGTAGTCATGGGAGACCACCATTGATAAACATAGAAACAAAGTAAGGCCACACCATGTAGAGGGAGACCACCATTGATAAACATAAAAACAAAGTAAGGCCACACCATGTAGAGGGAGATCACCATTGATAAACATAAAAACAAAGTAAGGCCACACCATGTAGAGGGAGACTACCATTGATAAACATAAAAACAAAGTAAGGCCACACCATGTAGAGGGAGATCACCATTGATAAACATAAAAACAAAGTAAGGCCACACCATGTAGTCATGGGAGACCACCATTAATAAACATAAAATGGGCATAAAAAGGTCAAACAGCTAGCAAAGATGTTTTATCACATAACTTGTAATGCATGTACCTGGCATTTTGGATTTCACTTAATATATGTTCAGTAGTACCCAAACTCACTCTAGATAATTATATACTACCCATATCCTCAATTTACAAATGTTATAGAGGAGTTTATTCCAAGTGTCTGTTGGGCGTCACATTGAGCTTGACATGTGCTTTTGTTTTAATTAATGACTAGTCATCTGATGTTAGTGATTTTTATTTTAATTCCAATACAATATAGAAGTTTCTGCCTTGAAGTGTAGAGTGTACATAGGTGCTTCATAATTTCTTTCAGTGTGAATTTGGTGTCAGTGTCTTCACTGGTGTAAATCCATGTAGTTTTCTTCATCATAATACCTGTTAGTGTAAATAGAGGAAAAAGAAACTTGATGTGTACTTTTTTATCCATTTCTACAACATTTTTCTTTTTTGTAAATATTCAGCCTATATCTAGTCTAAAGATGTTTTGTGCTTGTTTCTGTGAAATAACCATGAGAAAACCACACATCTGACATGTATTGTGATTTGAATTAGAAGTCTGTGTACCCCGGTATATCTGTTGTAAAGATGTATACATTGTACAATTATATAATTATAAATGTTACTGTATATATGTAAACATACCTACATGTAGTTTGTGTATATAAGAATTAGTGTGTTAGGAGATGATCTACTACAAAAAGTGTCATATGTATATAAATTGTATATTATTATGTACAAACTTGTGTGTTTGGAGTATAAATTTAAAAAATTGTGGAGTATAAATTAACAAATTTGTACACTTCATGTACATCAGGAGTGCTACCCTGGTTTACATGGTGTCAGTTTGATAGGACTAATTGTATATGTACCCTTTGTGTATCTATAGAAACCACTTGTCATTATAGTGTTTCTGTTGATTTAAGAAATAATTAACGATGATTCGTGTATTGTTGCAGGATATACAACGAGGACGAGGATATTTTGCAATTTAATTAATAACGACGGCCGCAGGCCTGAGTTATTAATTAAAATTGCAAAATATCCAAGTCCGAGTTGTATATCCTGCAACAATACACGAGTCAAAGTTGATTATTTCTATTCTACCATGTACTGTTTAGTTCTGAGATCGACCTCTTTCTAAAAGAAAAAAAGCAAAGAAACCCCGAGAAAACCTTGTAATTTTTTTCTGGAGTATTGCATTATTTGTTGATGAAATATACAGGCAATACAGTACTACGATCAAGAGCATCTATCATATGGCATTGATTTGAAAAAAAAAAGGATAAAAACAAATTTTAAAAAAAGGGGGGGGGGGGGGGGGGGCCTCCGTAGGATTCGAACTCGCATCGTGATGATAAAAATTATTGAAAGACTAACCCATTAGCCCACTCAGCTATAGTAACCTTTTATAAAATGTGTGAATATTAGATATATAAAATTGTAACAGCCGTGACTCACTACCGTGTATTATTGGCACGATCGTGGGTTATTGGAAAATAATACATGGTTTTAAACCAATCAAAACTGGCGTTACATAGCAAACATGGTAGAATAATGTATATGTACCCTTGGTGTATCTATAGAAACCACTTGTCATTATAGTGTTTCTGATGATTATTGTATGTGTACCCTTGGTGTATCTATAGAAACCACTTGTCATCATAGTGTTTCTGATGATTAATGTATGTGTACCCTCGGTGTATCTATAGAAACCACTTGTCATTATAGTGTTTCTGATGATTATTGTATGTGTACCCTTGGTGTATCTATAGAAACCACTTGTCATCATAGTGTTTCTGATGATTAATGTATGTGTACCCTTGGTGTATCTATAGAAACCACTTGTCATTATAGTGTTTCTGATGATTATTGTATGTGTACCCTTGGTGTATCTATAGAAACCACTTGCCATTATAGTGTTTCTGATGATTAATGTATGTGTACCCTTGGTGTATCTATAGAAACCACTTGTCATTGTAGTGTTTCTGATGATTAATGTATGTGTACCCTTGGTGTATCTATAGAAACCACTTGTCATTATAGTGTTTCTGATGATTAATGTATGTGTACCCTTGGTGTATCTATAGAAACCACTTGCCATTATTGTACTTCTGAAGAGCCCTTCCATCTAGTCCCAGACTAAGTCCCTATCCCCCCAGTATTTTAAACATGTATATATTTGTGCCTACTTTATATATCAGGGTTTTGTATGTTTTTGAAGACATACATGTATTTTTTCCAGCCAATAGTTTTTTGTAAATTTTCTCATTCTCACACCCTGTCCCTCACACCGTATTACAACATCAGAGACACTCCTACATACATTCATATTTGCCTGTTTCACCCTTTTGCTAATAAGGGACAGATGACTTTTAAATTAGAATGATGTTTATCAAATATTGATATCACATCAACATATTATTTTGAAACAAAAACGGAGTTAATAAAAAAATATATAATGTAAATAATTGTTGTTATTTATCTTCTATAAGGCATTCACACTCATTTATTAGCTCACCTGGACCGAAGGTCTGGTGAGCTTATGCCATGGTGCGGCGTCCGTCGTCCGTCCGTCCGTCAACATTTGCTTCAAATCGCTACTAGTGAAAAAGTTCTTATTGGTTTTTGTCCAAATTTAGTCAGAAACATCCTTGGGGGAAGGGCATCAGATTTTGGATAAATGGTGACTCTGACCCCCGAGGCGCCAAAGGGGCAGGGCCTAATGGGGAAATAGAGGTAATTCCTTCAAATCACTACTAGTCATAAAGTTATGAAAGGATTTGAACCTAATTTGTTCAGAAACATCATTGGGGGAAGGGGAACAGATTTTGCATAAATGGCGACTGACCCCTTAGAGGCCAAAGGGGCGGGGCCCCATAGGGGAAATAGAGGTCATTTTTTTTCAAATTGCTACTAGTCATAAAGTTATGAAAGGATTTGAACCCAATATAAGTTTCAATGGGTGCTTTATTATTAATAAACTTCATATATTTGTAAAGAACATGTATGAGAATACCTGGAAGTTATTAATTATTTTAGGGTGTGAAAATGAAGTACAAGGTCACTGTTACTATTTATAGAAAATCTTTGTTAATGCTCTTAGACTAGCGACTTTTCTTATTTCTTTTTTTTTTTTAAACAAACTTTGATAAAATTCAGTATAATGGTAAAGTATGACAATGCCTTCAACAAGTTTGTGTCTCAGGGTGCCAGGACCAAGGACGATGTCACTGTTACTATATCAGGATATTTCAGCAGATATTCATGGCATGCAAGATTTGTATCAGCTGATGCCTTTTTTGAAAAAGAAGGAATTTTTATTCAGTAAACTTGTAGAATGATAAAGCAAACAGCTGAAAGAAGTCGTTTGTGTTTTCAAATTGGGACCCGGGTGATCTTCAATATGGGTCTGGCTCATGTAGCAAGCTACTGGCAACATACAAAGTATCAAAAGTCATTCAAGGATTTTAATAAATTAGGGCCCTATGACCTTGAAATGGGCTACAACTGTAGTTGACCGAACTCGGTGCCGGATAGCTAATGACTAAAATATGATTCTTGGTTGTTCTGTAAATCAGAAGTGCTCAGAGCATTATAACCAATTGAATAAAAGTCAAGGTTGCTTCTTTCTAGAAACTTTGTAGACCAAAGGCAGCAAGCTGCTGGCAAAACAATATTACTAAAGACTAAAACAATATTACTCGATCTAGACTAAAACAATTTTAATCGATCTAGACTAAATCAATATTACTCGATCTAACTTAAAACAATATTACTCGATCTAGACTTAAACAATATTACTCGATCTAGACTTAAACAATATTACTCGATCTAGACTAAAACAATATTACTCGATCTAGACTAAAACAATATTTCTCAATCTAGACTAAAACAATATTACTCAATCTAGACTAAAACAATATTACTCAATCTAGACTAAAACAATATCACTCTAGACTAAAACAATATATCACTCTAGACTAAAACAATATTACTCTCGACTAAAGTAGTATCACTCTAGACTAAAACAATATATCACTCTAGACTAAAACAATATTACTCTAGACTAAAACAATTTTACTCTAGACTAGAACAGTTTTACTCTAGACTAAAACAATATATCACTAGACTAAAACAATATTACTCTCGACTAAAGTAGTATCACTCTAAACTAAAACAATATCACTCTAGGCTAAAACAATATTACTTTAGACTAAAACAATATTACTCTAGACTAAAGTAGTATCACTCTAGACTAGAATTTGGTTTGTTTTTGTTTAACGTCCTATTAACAGCCAGGGTCATTTAAGGACGTGCCAGGTTTTGGAGGTGGAGGAAAGCCGGAGTACCCGGAGAAAAACCACCGGCCTACGGTCAGTACCTGGCAACTGCCCCACGTAGGTTTCGAACTCACAACCCAGAGGTGGAGGGCTAGTATTAAAGTGTCGGTACACCTTAACCACTAGGCCACCGCGGCCCCGTCTAGACTAGAACAATATCACTCTAGACTAAAACAATATCACTCTAGACTAAAACAATATTACTCTCGACTAAAGTAGTATCACTCTAGACTAGAACAATATCACTCTAGACTAAAACAATATTACTCTAGACTAAAACAATATTACTCTAGACTAGAACAATATCACTCTAGACTAAAACAATATTACTCTAGACTAAAACAATATTACTCTCGACTAGAGTAGTATCACTCTAGACTAGAACAATATCACTCTATAGACTAAAACAATATTATTCTAGACTAAAACAATATTACTCTAGACTAAAACAATATCACTCCAGACTAAAACAATATATCACTTTAGACTAAAACAATATTACAGTCAAACCTGTCATATGTGACCTTCCAAGGGAGTCAATAAAAAAGGTCACATATGACAGGTGGTCTCTTAATCCAGGTTCAAAGAAAATTACCCGAAAAGGAAAGTTTATCATTATTCTGCCACATATGTAAAATTTATCAGCTACAAGTATTAGTACATATATGAAAAGGAATTACCTCAGTCATCAATTAAGATTGTGAATATAATCAAATCTGTAAGAGACCTCTTGAGGAAAACGAAAGAAAAAAAGAACAAAAAAAAAAGAGAAGAAAAATCACTATTCACTTAATGAAATAAAATGCTTATAATAATGGACACTATATAAAAATATCCCCATTTCTACATATGTATGTAGTACAATATTTATTTTTATAAATTATTCAGTTTCTTTTATTTTCATTAATATATATATTTAAATTCTTTTAGCATGTTACAGTAAATTTTTTTTAATACAAAAAATTATCAAAGAGTTTGAATGGCTAATTTGATTATTTCCAGTGCCGGGTACAAAACTTTTTTTTTTTTTGCATTCCTGAATTCCTGGTCCGGACTTCCGTCCGAATTATTAGTCACGTAACTGCATTTCCTTCATAACGACGGAGACGTTTTTTAACTGGCAAATATCTGTCCTAGTGTCTCAAAATGAACATAAATTTCAGTTAAACAGTAAGTTGACTGTTTATTCACTCTTTTTCATACTTTCCAATCAAATGTTTGTATTTTTATCAATCAAAATTTCGTGAAAATCGTCTGAATGGCGAGGCAGTTTTTTCGCCATATCCCATCTCCTTCTTTCATTCTTTAGAAGTAAAGTACAGTTTCGTTCGTTTTTGGGTGTTATCAGGGCAAAGTTAATAAATTCAGTACATTTTTTGAGACAGAATAAGACATTTCATGCATTTCTGAAGTATTTTTTTAATCTTTAAAAGCAGACAAGTTCGTCCGGTTTCTTCTTGATTATGACTTCTGCTTCCGTTTTAAAACTCGGAAAGTCGCTGAAAAAAGTCGCTTTTCAGCATTTGGGACACGGAAATGATGGTCGTTAGTCGCGTCTGACAGGTAGTCGCTTAATTCAGGTCACTAGTATAGTAAATAACGTTGGGAGGAAAAAATACGGTCGCATATGAAAGGAAGTCGTTTAATTCAGGTGGTCGCTAAGGCAGGTTTGACTAAAGTAGTATCACTCTAGACTAGAACAATATCACTCTAGACTAAAACAATATTACTCTCGACTAAAGTAGTATCACTCTAGACTAGAACAATATCACTCTATAGACTAAAACAATATTATTCTAGACTAGAATAATTTTACTCTAGACTAAAACAATATTACTCTAGACTAGAACAATTTTACTCTAGACTAAAACAATATATCACTCTAGACTAAAACAATATTACTCCAGACTAAAACAATATCACTCTAGACTAGATCGTTCAGTAACCAGGTAATCAATAGTTGATTTTGTTTTAACGAGTTTGACTTTTCCTACGAGGTAGTATATATAGGTCAAGGACAGTTCTCTTTTGAGAGCTATGCTGGCTTCACACAGAAAAAGACGACCAGACTCCTCACAATGTAGATCAATCACACTTTTACTTAACTTCAGCAGGTCGCTTTGGATCGACATACAAGTGAACCTTGAATCCACATGAACAGGTCTTTGCAATTAAATTTTTTCCCATACTTTTAGTCTTCACTCCGAGAGAAAAACTTATTACATTTACCATTAACTAGTTGGAATATGTTAGCTGATCAAAGGTCAAGGTCGTGGTTATCAAAAACTAATGATGCACATTAAAACTTTGTCATCAGCGCCTATATCTATTCTTGGAAAAACTCATCTGGGTTAGGGTCCAAGGCGATGAATCCGTGATAGTACTCCAGGGGTTATGGTTTGGCAAAGTCAAAGGCATAAAAAACCTGACCAATTGCTAGATCACAGAGGGGCAAAAATGTAACCAAGTTCAAATCGAGTAAATTTAATGCTATGACAACCTCGAGTTTGATGTTGATCAAAGGATCAATACAAGTCTTTTATCCACAAAGTGTCAGTACTTCAATATCACCTGGACCAGAGTTGTAGAGAGCGATAGTGAAGGTATACCCCTGGAGTATCGAAGACTAATTCAAGGTGATATACAGAAGACAAGCCAAGGAATGACAATATCTCGTATATGATGATAGCTTACTTTTACCATAGGTAGTGTGACCCATCTCAACAAATTTCGCATTTTTGTACTATTGTTGAAAAGTTGCAAACATAAAATCTGAAAAATATGAAATGATAGATCTTTTTTAATAAACCCTAATAATTCGAGGCATACCTGGTAAAATTCCATTCAGGTGTCATTAATTAAAGGACAGACAACAGATACCAGTGAAGGTAAATTCCATTCAGGTGTCATTAATTAAAGGACAGACAACAGATACCAGTGAAGGTAAATTCCATTCAGGTGTCATTAATTAAAGGACAGACAACAGATACCAGTGAAGGTAAAGTTGGTATCATGATGACGATGATGATGATGATTATGATCTCTCAATATGGATCACTCTCCTGACACTTGGTCGAGTTAAAGAACACTCATTCCCCTACAGAGTTTGAACATGTTATAGGTGGCCAAAGGGAAACTGCCTTTTTTTCCACAAAGTCATCAGCAACTGTTCAACTAACAAGAGTATTTCGATTCGTCAATTAGTTAATACTAGAAAAACAGATATGTCAGTCTCTGCTGAACAAATTAAAAACAAATTAAAAACTGAAAATTCCAACCATCAGTTAACTTATAAAAGTTCCATCAAATGGTTTCATATATGTCGACTAAATGTCGTTATACAGCACACAATTACCAAAAACTATTAATTTGAATTAAGTGGAACTGTGTACATAGTTTTGTACAGAATTCAATATTTAAACTGCAAATCTTCTGGGTCAAATGAAATGGGTAGACTTTATATTTCAGTAAGTCTACATGTAGTTGCTTCAATGTATCGATATAATTACGCTATATATCCGGGTAGTCGTCTGGGTCACTAATTGGTCATAAGCCCAGTGAGATGCCACCTTTATTTCTTCAAAAACTATTAAAGGCTACAAAGCAGGGTAATCAAAAACACAAAACACAGCTTGTTTTAAAATGATTTAATCACAAAATAATAAAATCAATTCAACCTTAAAGTGTTTTTGACTCACACCTAAAGTCCATTAAAAACACCTCTAGGCATCACAGCGTCTCCATTAACATCTCCTTCACTTGTGTTAAAACTTCTCGGTTCAGATATGCCCACTTCTAAAACACATCATGCCCTTAACTGTAATAACAACTCACTCATACACCCTGCATACATAAGAATGTCTCCTCTAGTGGAAGTCGATGAGCTCCCCTCACGCCTAATATGACCACCATGACTTGCCCCGTCCCTCAGCCCTGCCTTTAGAATCCATACCCAAACCTTGGTATGCCAGCCATTTAGTTTTTGTTATCCCCTTGCCTCAACCTATGACACCATATGTTGTACTCTGTTTCCATCACCTAAGCTTGTTTCAGTCCTAACTCTTTAGGGCAATATAACTACCTTGCCCCACCCATCCAGTCTTCCAATCATATACAATACCTAATTGCCCTTTACATATAACAGTAACCAATATTTACATCTGATTTTAAAAGTGAAATAAAATCTGTTTTTCCCAATTTGTCCCATCATTCTTGTAAAAGGCCCAGAGGGCCTTCAACACCCATATGGATATATCAGCATTCATGTCTCTTTACAGAGATATGTATCCCTCATCTGGTACCTAGGGGGATAATACCTTACAAAAAAAAAAATAATAATATCCGTATTCCAAAGATGATTCAATCTTGTATTGTCACCTTTAAGCCCTCACCAGTTATAAATGAATACCATATCAAAAGAGTGATAAAATAATAGGATTAAAATAGAAATGAAAGTGAAAAATTAGCATTAAGAAAGGAGACCTGTACATGTGCCAGGTTACATTCTGTTTGGAAGTATCCAGGACACTGAATGATGCTGTGATGATAAAACAGTTTTAATTAACACTAAGTTTTCTTTTAAATTCACATTGATTATCTATCACAGATGTTTTTTTTTCAATATACATGAAAAGTGTATTTTTACTTTTCTTTCTGTGCAGTTGGATACAATGTGTAATACCCTTCCTATTAATTAACAAGAGTGCAAGTACCTGTCAAAGCAAATTTTTCACTGCACTGGATGAAATTGAAATGGTACTTTCATCAAGAAATGCACATGTAAGCACAAACATAACTGTAGGTGTGCTGAGGTGTACATAAGTCATGCCAGTGGTTAATCCATTTAACACGGGTATTTGTATGATACCAAAACCATTTGTGGCTCTTGGATTAAAAACCATTTGGCTAAGAAGATAAAAAATAACAGACTTTCATGCTGGAAATTCATTTCCAGACAGTAACAGCATTTTCTTACTTACTGTTTTAGATGTGTTTGTTCATTATATAATACATAATCAATTTACATTTCTGTTCTTTTCTTGTCAGACATAAATCCAATTTGTTATGATATTAATTAACCATTCAAATTATTACCAGAGCTTAAATATGCCATTTTTAAAAGAAATAACAATAAAAATGTACAATATTTAATGCAACTTCACGAAGAATGTCACTAAAAAGAGATTTATTTTACAGTTCTTTTAGACTAGTAAGCACACAATGCTTTAGATACCATCATTGCGAACACCACTTAACTAGGCAAGCTTAAGGAAATACTGTAAAATATTGGTATATATCTGGTGCCAGTTTCATCAATATTCCTACAGAAGTTTCTTAACTTAAGATTTTTCTTAATAGCACAGCATTACGAATTTGAGGAAAATTCCTTAACAAAGATCCCCCCTTAACTAATCCAATAACACTTTCATATGGACCATTTTAAGTTAAAGAATTTCTCTTAACGAATGTTGATAAAACTGGGACCTGGTCCCCTAAGGAACATGAATTTGTCCATATAAATAGGAGTCTCATAGATTGTTCTGGCCTGGCTTGTCATTGAAGATGATAGTCTCCACTATGCTGGGAGCTCTGGGTTTAGGAGGCAATGCTGCCTTTGGCTTCTTTCCTGCAATGACTGCCAAAACATCCTCTTTACTTAGAATTTCGTATTTCAGTAGAGCAGCGGCCAGCCTGTTGAGGTCCTCTCTATGCCTTTTTAACAAGTCCACAGCTCGTGCATAAGATTCCTATAAAAATATTAACATAATGTTTATCTACAGCATCAACACTCAGTTTTCTGTTTTACAGTCTTGGGATAAATATACTGAAAGGTTTGGATAATGTTTTCCAATCATTTATGTAATCATTTAACTGAGGATCTTACATTGAGCAGGCGTTGTACCTCCTTGTCTATAATATCTTGCATGCCAGCAGAAGGTTTGTCTGATTCGGAAAATACATGGATGCCAACCTACAAGTAAACAACACGAGATGTAAACAACACGAGATGTAAACAACACAAATGTAAACAACACAGATGTAAACAACACAGATGTAAACAACACGAGATGTAAACACAGATGTAAACAACACAGATGTAAACACAGATGTAAACACAGATGTAAACAACACGAGATGTAAACACAGATGTAAACACAGATGTAAACAACACAGATGTAAACAACACGAGATGTAAACAACACATGTAAACAACACGAGATGTAAACAACACGAGATGTAAACAACACAGATGTAAACACAGATGTAAACAACAGATGTAAACAACACAGATGTAAACACAGATGTAAACAACACAGATGTAAACAACACGAGATGTAAACAACACGAGATGTAAACAACACAGATGTAAACAACACAGATGTAAACAACACGAGATGTAAACAACACGAGGTGTAAACAACACATATGTAAACAACACAAGATGTAAACACAGATGTAAACCACACGAGATGTAAACAACACGATATGTAAACAACAGGAGATGTAAACAACACGAGATGTAAACAGCACAGATGTAAACAACACAAGATGTAAACACAGATGTAAACAACACGAGATGTAAACAACACAGATGTAAACAACATGAGATGTAAACAACACGAGATTTAAACACAGATGTAAACAACACGAAATGTAAACAATACGAGATGTAAACAACACGAGATGTAAACAACACAGATGTAAACAACACAGATGTAAACAACACGAGATGTAAACAACACAGATGTAAACAACACAGATGTAAACACAGATGTAAACACGAGATGTAAACAACACGAGATGTAAACAACACGAGATGTAAACAACACAGATGTAAACAACACAAGATGTAAAGATCATTACTTTCTTGTATGCTTTGAAGCCCCATACCAATACAGTTTTGATGACAATGAACTTTTTACCCTGAATACATTAAACACAAATTAAGGAGACATTAATATCAATTGTGGAAACTACAAAGTAGCCTGTAACTTTGTCTCTACATTGTTCACGCGGAGAAAAAATACTTACATAGATATAACCCCCTCCCCTCCACCTCTCTCATCAATATATCCTATGTCCCCCTCCCCCTCCACCTCTCTCATCAATATATCCTATGTACTTTTTGTACCAACTGTTTTTAAATTGGTCTAGTGTGGCCTTTGACCTTTAACCTTGACCAATGACCACTAAAACCAAATCAGGTGTAAAATTCCTAGCTGTGAGGTTGTGAAGCTAAATCTCTCCAGGAATAAAAGAGGTATCTTGTCCATAATTGTCAAGCTTTTTATTCAAATGTGGTCCAGTGTGACCTTTGACTTATAACCTTGACTGATGACAACCAAAATGAATTAATATTGGCTCAAAGCTTTATGGAAAATCCTGGTCCATACCATGCTGATAGTAATGAAATCTGATTGTTATTCAGACCATTTTCAACATTATCATTTTACTTCACCCACCTTCTCCGACATCCCATACTGAGTAACCATATTCTGGGCTATAGCGGTGGCTGCAGCAAAATCTGATGAAGCTCCTGTCAAAACAAAGGCAAATTAAATAGTCTGTTTATATTTAGATATTCACCATTTCCTTTAGTTTTCCTCTCTCAGGATGTTTCTCCTAGTACTACTTACACCCACCTTTGTTACAAGACAGCTATAAATCAGTTGTACATATCTGTACATTATGATACCAGTCTGTTAGAAATGTACATACTGTAGTTACAACCATATATTTTTTTTTCTCCTGGTTAATGGCTGATGGTAGAGGTTAAATTACTAAGGAATGAGTTAATGGTTGTGATTTTCACAAAAGGAACAGTTAAGTTATCTATATCGTTAGGTATAACAGATTAATAGGATCTAACATTGTATAACCATTATTATAATACATGTTTGTAGATTTCAATAAAATATTTGCTACCAATGTATCAGAATGACATTGTCTTGATAAATGTAACTTTCTCAGAGTATCTAAAAACTTCACAATTAAGAAAAGTCTCGAAATCATTGAAAGTTTCAACGAATTAACAGCCTTCAAAAAACTATAATCACCACAAGTTGATGGTCTCTAGAGTAGCTTTATAATGATAGAAGTTGTAAACGGTAATGATACACATTCCAGCAAACTTTGGCCCAAATTAATACAATTACAATTCTATATGAGAAACAGAGCCTGTCAATACTATTTAAGTAGTAAAACAAGACACACCAGTGCTGACTTTGTCAGATCCAAACACAAGCTCCTCCGCCACACGTCCACCCATAGCCACGTCCATCCTTGCCATTAGTTCGGCCTTGGACACACTATATTCGTCCTTCTCCAAACTAAAGGCAGTCTGAAAAAAAGAGAAACCCAGTAAAAGATCCCAAACATGAAATGTGCATAAATATCCTAATCATAGATTTTTATTAAACTTAAATCATGGTATTGCTGAATTAGTGTCACAAAATTTAATTTTGATGTACAATAAAAGTCAGGCTTGATGAAGTTTTGATCAGATGTTTTAAGTTTTGAATGGAACTGAAGAGGACAGAATCTTTATTCATACATTTCATTTCATGCTTCCCCAGATTCATCACAAGCTAAGATGAAAAGCATTGAACTTCAATTCAAAGTAAAATCCAACAGTTTATACAGCTGTGAGTTTTCTTTTTTTTTTTAGAATCAGACGAAATCCTGAAGACATATTATTATAACACTCGCCCGTTCTTTCAAACAGGTGAATAGAAAAGGATCCGACGTTTTTGATATCGTAAGAAATGTCTTTATAAAGATACAGGAATTTTTTTGCGATAAAAAATTAAGTCAAACATAACAAGTGGAAATCTCCGGAAATATCCAGCATCATAGCTGAAAGTATCAGTATCTTATAATTACTACTGACATGGCCTTTTAACAAAAACAAAATCAAACAAAAAACAGACATATGCGAGAAGATATTTTTTCCAAAAAAAAAAAAATGAATTCTGTGTTAAAAGTGAAAACTTTCATTCCTACAGCATTACTGCTTCATACTGGCCACTACTGGCAGTTTTGAATATCTCATCAAGCTAAAGTAGCACACACAACTAAGACCCATATTGAAGATTCTTGAGCATTTTATCAAAAGTAGTCAAAGTTTTGAAGATTCTTGAGTATTTTATCAAAAGTAGTCAACAGTTAAGAATTATCAGCATTTGAAACAGCTGATGGCCATCTTCATTATCTGATCTAGATCAAAACCTGGCCTTTGCAACAAAGGCCTACAACATGAGTCTAAAAGTTTATGAAGATCTTTTATCAATTCTTAAGAAAATGCAGTAACAAGAATTATGTACTAAATGCAACTATATAGACCATCCAATGATACAGATCTAAAAAAAAAATAATGTCACATTTGATATGATACAAATTTTGGTAATAAAAGCTACATACATGTCCCAGAGTTTGGCCTCGTGCCTGAATTGTGACTTTGTACAGGGGCACAGCATTCTGAGTATACAAACAGACGATAGTGTGGCCGGCTTCATGGTATGCAGTCATACGATTAGTGTTCTCATCTGGTATTTTGTGTTTCATAGCTGGACCTGAGAAAAGTAAGTAGATAAGAATTACAATATCATCACCTATCAAGTATAACAGAGATAAACTACAGTGGGCTGATCTGTCTTACCTGGACGCTGTCCAACTTGGATCGTTACCTAAACCTATCAAAATAATTTGGTCCTGATGAATTCCTTCTTATCAATGGTTGTTCAGCACTGGTAAATCAGGAATCTGTTTAATCTTACAACATACTAGCTCTCCGGCAGTCATCACGACGTATTACTAACCTTACAACATACTAGCTCTCCGACAGTCGTCACGGCGTATTACTAACCTTACAACATACTAGCTCTCCGACAGTCGTCACGGTGTATTACTAACCTTACAACATACTAACTCTCTGGCAGTCATCACAGCTTATTACTAATCTTACAACATACTAACTCTCTGGCAGTCGTCACGGCGTATTACTAACCTTACAACATACTAGCTCTCCGGCAGTCATCACAGCTTATTACTAACCTTACAACATACTAGCTCTCCGACAGTCATCACAGCTTATTACTAATCTTACAACATACTAACTCTCTGGCAGTCATCACGGCACATTACTAACCTTACAACATACCAACTCTCTGGCAGTCATCACGGCATATTACTAACCTTACAACATACTAGCTCTACGGCAGTCGTCGCGGTGTATTACTAACCTTACAACATACTAACTCTCCGGCAGTCGTCACAACGTATTACTAACCTTACAACATACTAGCTCTCCGGCAGTCGTCACAACGTATTACTAACCTTACAACATACTAACTCTCCGGCAGTCGTCACAACGTATTACTAACCTTACAACATACTAGCTCTCCGGCAGTCGTCACAACGTATTACTAACCTTACAACATACTAGCTCTCCGGCAGTCGTCACAACGTATTACTAACCTTACAACATACTAGCTCTCCGGCAGTCATCACGGCGTATTACTAACCTTACAACATACTAGCTCTCTGGCAGTCATCACAGCTTATTACTTACCTTACAACATACTAACTCTCCGGCAGTCGTCACAACGTATTACTAACCTTACAACATACTAACTCTCTGGCAGTCGTCACAGCGTATTACTAACCTTACAACATAATAGCTCTCTGGCAGTCATCACAGCTTATTACTAACCTTACAACATACTAACTCTCGGGCAGTCGTCACGGCGTATTACTAACCTTACAACATACTAACTCTCTGGCAGTCGTCACAGTGTATTACTAACCTTACAACATACCAACTCTCCGGCAGTCGTCACAACGTATTACTAACCTTACAACATACTAGCTCTCTGGCAGTCATCACAGCTTATTACTAACCTTACAACATACTAACTCTCTGGCAGTCGTCACAGTGTATTACTAACCTTACAACATACTAACTCTCCGGCAGTCGTCACGGTGTATTACTAACCTTACAACATACTAACTCTCCGGCAGTCGTCACGGTGTATTACTAACCTTACAACATACTAACTCTCCGGCAGTCGTCACAGTGTATTAGTAACCGTACAACATACTAACTCTCCGGCAGTCGTCACGGTGTATTACTAACCTTACAACATACTAACTCTCTGGCAGTCGTCACGGTGTATTACTAACCTTACAATATACCACCTCTTCAAGTCATCACAGCTTATTACTAGCTTAGCTCAAATTTGCAAACTGATGCATGTAGCTGTTTATTTTGCTATGCATTTTATCAAGAATCAGCCAGAAATGTTTTTAGTTGAGTTGTATTGATTTTTCCTATCATGAAATATACATGTGTTTTACTGTACATCAGTTTTTATCATTGTCATTGGCATAAATGATAAAGATTAATACAAGAGGCCCATGGGGCCTGTATCGCTCACCTGGTTGGATTTGACCAAATGTCAAAATAATGTTCATGTTCAATTCCTTTTGTTTGTTAACCTCAAACAATGCTATTTATGGTTATAGCGTGGGGATCCCAACTGCTTTAAAGAAATAATGAAGTCCAGACTCTCTGTGTTTACAACATGCATTTATAACTTTATGACTAGTAGCGATTTTAAGGAATTACCTCTATTTCCCCATTAGGCACCGTCCCTTTGGCCCCTTGGGGGTCAGAGTAACCATTTATGCAAAATCTGTTCCCCTTCCCCAAAGAATGTTTCTTACTAAATTGGGTTCAAATCCATTCATAAATTTATGACTAGTAGCGATTTAAATGAATTACCTCTATTTCCCATATGGGGCCCCGCCTCTTTGGCCCCTTGGGGGTCAGAGTCACCATTTATGCAAAATCTGTTCCCCTTCCCCCATTGATGCTTTTGACCAAATTTGGTTCAAATCCATTCATAACTTTATAACTAGTAGCGATTTAAAGATATTACCTCTGTTTCCCCATTAGGCCCCGCCCCTTTGGTCCTTTGGGGGTCAGAGTAACCATTTATGCAAAATCTGTTCCCCTTCACATAAGAATGTTTCTGACCAAATTGGGTTCAAATCCATTCATACCTTTATGACTAGTAGCGATTTGAAGGAATTACCTCTATTTCCCCATTAGGCCCCGCCCCTTTGGCCCCTTAGGGGTCAGAGTCACCATTTATGGAAAATCTGTTCCCCTTCCCTGAAGGATGTTTTTTACTAAATTGGGTTCAAATCCATTCATAACTTTATGACAAGTAGCGATGTGAAGGAATTACCTCTATTTCCCCATTAGGCCCCGCCCCTTTGGCCCCTTGGGGGTCAGAGTCACCATTTATGCAAATTCTATTCCCCATCCCCAAAGGATGTTTCTGACCAAATTGGGTTCAAATCCATTCATAACTTTATGACTAGTAGCGATTTAAAGGAATTGCCTCAATTTCCCCTATTGGGCCCCGCCCCTCAGGCCCCTTGGGGGTCAGAGTCACCATTTATGCAAAATCTGTTCCCCTTCCCGCAAGAATGTTTCTTACCAAATTGGGTTCATATCCATTCATAACTTTATGACTAGTAGCGATTTGAAGGAATTACCTCTATTTCCCCATTAGGCCCCGCCCCTTTAGCCCCTTGGGGGTCAGAGTAACCATTTATGCAAAATCTGTTCCCCTTCCCTGAAGGATGTTTCTGACCAAATTTGGTTCAAATCCATTCGTAACTTTATGACTAGTAGCGATTTGAAGGAATTACCTCTATTTCCCCTAATGGGCCCGCCCCTTTGGCCCCTCAGGGGTCAGAGTAACCATTTATGCAAAATCTGTTCCCCATCCCCAAAGGATGTTTCTGACCAAATCGGGTTCAAATCCATTCATAACTTCATGACTAGTAGCGATTTGAAGGAATTACCTCTATTTCCCCATTAGGCCCCGCCCCTTTGGCCCCTTGGGGTCAGAGTAACCATTTATGCAAAATCTGTTCCCCTTCCCTGAAGGATGTTTCTGACCAAATTTGGTTCAAATCCATTCATAACTTTATGACTAGTAGCGATTTGAAGGAATTACCTCTATTTCCCCTAATGGGCCCGCCCCTTTGGCCCCTCGGGGGTCAGAGTAACCATTTATGCAAAATCTGTTCCCCATCCCCAAAGGATGTTTCTGACCAAATCGGGTTCAAATCCATTCATAACTTCATGACTAGTAGCGATTTGAAGGAATTACCTCTATTTCCCCCATTAGGCCCCGCCCCTTTGGCCCCTTGGGGGTCAGAGTCACCATTTATGCAAAATCTGTTCCCCTTCCCCAAAGGATGTTTCTGACCAAATTGGGTTCAAATCCATTCATAACTTTATGACTAGTAGCGATTTAAAGGAATTGCCTCAATTTCCCCTATTGGGCCCCGCCCCTCAGGCCCCTTGGGGGTCAGAGTCACCATTTATGCAAAATCTGATCCCCTTCTGCCAAGGATGTTTATGACCAAATTTGGTCAAAATCCAATAAGAACTTTTTGACTAGTAGCGATTTGAAGCAAATGTTGACGGACGGACGACGGACGCTGGACGCCGGACGACGGACGCTGCACCATGGCATAAGCTCACCGGACCTTCGGTCCAGGTGAGCTAACAAGAGATGACTTATGTGTTACTTACCCAATTTGATTTTCTCCTTTGCGAATTCCAGGTCCTGTTGGCAGATGACATTACTGTTACGGAGAGCAGTGTGAAGAGCTGCTTGATTGACCATGTTCTCTACGTCAGCTCCTACAGTGAAAACAAGTAAAACACTTCATGTAACCAAAGAAAAACAGTTTTCATTCATATCTGTATCCAAATCTAGTTCATTTAACGTTACATTTTTATACAAGCAATTGGACATCCATATACTTAATACATCAAGATTCATTTGTGAGTCTATAAAAGACATAAGGAATATAAAGGCATATCCAAGTTTATATAGGAAGTGTTCCTGAGTAACAAATTGACCTCTGATCACGATATGGCTCTACTATCTACAGTATTACAAAATTGAATGTTAACAAGCATCCTGGGTATGCTTAAGCAATACATGTCCCCAACCGGCCCCCGCTAAAAATAGTAAAAAGATTGTATTACAAAATTTAATACTAATAAACAATGAAAAGGCTAAGGTTAAACCATAGCTGTCCAGATATGTTCACTGAAGCTTGATTGTCGATCTCTCAGTTCAGGATTAAATTTTAAGACATTGAACATTGTACAACTATATACATGTATTACTGTATACCAGTGTAACGATTCCCCAACTGATAAACTTACCTGTGAATCCCACACATGTTTTAGCCAAGTCATCTATATTCACATCTGTACAAAACAAAACATTTTTGAATCAATCAACCTGATATAACATACACACAACAACAAGTCTGACTTCTATTAATGCCTGTAGTTCCTGTTTTAAATATTTCTGATATAAATGGGATAAGATTTGACTTAAAATTTAGATTCGAGGCTTTGTGAATTCAGATTTTATAGGACAAAGGCAATCTTCGAGTAATAACAACTGTGATTATGATAATTGTGATAGAACAATGATAATTGTGATAGAACAATGACAATTGTGATAATGACAATTGTGATAGAACAATGACAACTGTGATAGAACAATGACAATTGTGATAATGACAATTGTGATAGAACAATGACAATTGCGATAGAACAATGACAATTGTGATAGAACAATGACAACTGTGATAAAACAATGACAACTGTGATAATGACAATTGTGATAGAACAATGACAATTGTGATAGAACAATGACAATTGTGATAGAACAATGACAATTGTGATAGAACAATGACAATTGTGATAGAACAATGACAACTGTGTTAGAACAATGACAACTGTGATAGAACAATGACAATTGTGATAGAACAATGACAACTGTGATAGAACAATGACAACTGTGATAATGACAATTGTGATAGAACAATGACAACTGTGATAGAACAATGACAATTGTGATAGAACAATGACAACTGTGATAATGACAATTGTGATAATGACAATTGTGATAGAACAATGACAACTGTGATAGAACAATGACAACTGTGATAATGACAATTGTGATAATGACAATTGTGATAGAACAATGACAACTGTGATAGAACAATGACAATTGTGATAAAACAATGACAACTGTGATAATGACAACTGTGATAGAACAATGACAACTGTGATAAAACAATGACAACTGTGATAGAACAATGATAATTGCGATAGAACAATGACAACTGTGATAAAACAATGACAACTGTGATAGAACAATGACAACTGTGATAATGACAATTGTGATAGAACAATGACAACTGTGATAAAACAATGACAACTGTGATAATGACAATTGTGATAGAACAATGACAATTGTGATAGAACAATGACAATTGTGATAGAACAATGACAACTGTGATAATGACAATTGTGATAGAACAATGACAACTGTGATAGAGCAATGACAATTGTGATAGAACAATGACAACTGTGATAGAACAATGACAACTGTGATAGAACAATGACAACTGTGATAGAACAATGACAACTGTGATAATAAAAATTGTGATAGAACAATGACAACTGTGATAGAACAATGACAACTGTGATAGAACAATGACAACTGTGATAGAACAATGATAATTGCGATAGAACAATGGCAACTGTGATAATGACAATTGTGATAGAACAATGACAACTGTGATAAAACAATGACAACTGTGATAGAACAATGATAACTGTGATAGAACAATGACAACTGTGATAGACAATGACAACTGTGATAATGACAATTGTTATAGAACAATGACAATTGTGATAGAACAATGACAACTGTGATAGAACAATGACAACTGTGATAGAACAATGACAACTGTGATAAAACAATGAAAACTGTGATAATGACAATTGTGATAGAACAATGACAACTGTGATAATGACAATTGTGATAGAACAATGACAACTGTGATAATGACAATTGTGATAGAACAATGACAATTGTGATATAACAATGACAACTGTGATAGAACAATGACAACTGTGATAGAACAATGACAACTGTGATAGAACAATGACAGGTGTGATAAAACAATGACAACTGTGATAGAACAATGACAATTGTGATAGAACAATGACACTTGTGATAGAACAATGACAACTGTGATAGAACAATGACAACTGTGATAGAACAATGATAATTGCGATAGAACAATGACAACTGTGATAATGACAATTGTGATAGAACAATGACAATTGTGATAGAACAATGACAATTGTGATAGAACAATGACAACTGTGATAGAACAATGACAACTGTGATAATGACAATTGTGATAGAAAAATGACAACTGTGATAATGACAATTGTGATAGAACAATGACAACTGTGATAGAACAATGACAACTGTGACAGAACAATGACAACTGTGATAATGACAATTGTGATAAAACAATGACAACTGTGATAGAACAATGACAACTGTGATAGAACAATGACAACTGTGATAATGACAATTGTGATAGAACAATGACAATTGTGATAGAACAATGACAACTGTGATAGAACAATGACAACTGTGATAGAACAATGATAATTGTGATAGAACAATGACAACTGTGATAGAACAATGACAACTGTGATAATGACAATTGTGATAATGACAATTGTGATAGAACAATGACAATTGTGATAGAACAATGACAACTGTGATAGAACAATGACAACTGTGATAGAACAATGACAACTGTGATAGAACAATGACAACTGTGATAGAACAATGACAATTGTGACAAGAGGCCCAGAGGGCCTGTATCGCTCACCTGGTTTCATGAGATATGAAACAAGAATGATGCTTAAGTATATTTGTCGCTGGTATTGCTATGTCAATATATATCATAAGCATTTTATATGGGTACATGTACATTGGTTTTATTTTAATACTAAAAATGCCAAAAGGTACATTAATCCTTGAAATGAAATTGACTTTTGGCGCGACCCCATAGGGATGCTACCACACAAATGTGAGTGATATCCATTGCTTAGCTTCAGAGAAGATCTTCTTTAGACCAATTGGCCCCTTTTGACCCTGCCTTCTGCCCCCTGGGGGTCAGCTCCTTCCTTTATACAATTTTGAATCCCTACCCCAATAGGATATGACTAATAGTCAAATATGAGCTGTTTCAGAGAAGTTGTTCATATCAATTTAGCCAAATTGACCCCTTTTGGCCAAGCCCCTCAGCCTCCAGGGGGTCAGCCCCATCATTTGTACAATTTTGAATCCTTAACCAAAGTGAATGCTACCAGTCACATATTAAAGATATCCATTGCTTATTTTCTGAGAAAAAGTTGTTTATATCAATTTTGCCAAAATAACCCCTTTTGGCCCCGCCTCTTAGGTCCCCTGGGGTCAGCCCTGTCATTTGTACAATTTTGAATCCCTACCCTAGGGGGTTGCTACCAGGCAAATAT
Organism: Pecten maximus; assembly: GCF_902652985.1. NCBI lineage: Eukaryota > Metazoa > Mollusca > Bivalvia > Pectinida > Pectinidae > Pecten > Pecten maximus. Next base: position 4,827,163 of record NC_047016.1, read on the forward strand.
GAGTGATATCCATTGCTTAGTTTCAGAGAAGAAGTCGTTAATATCAATATAGCTATATTGACCCATTTTTGCCCCGCCTCTCAGGCCCCTAGGGGGTCAGCACCACCATTTGTACAATTTTGAATCCCCACCCCATAGTGATTGCTTCCAGGCAAATAGGAGCAATATCCTTTGCTCGGTTTCAGAGAAGAAGTTGTTTATATCAATACAGCCAAATTTACCCCTTTTGGCGCCGCCCCTTAGGCCCCTTGGGGGTCAGTCCTGTCATTTGTACAATTTTGAATCCCTACTCTAGGGGGTTGCTACCAGGCAAATATGAGTGATATCCATTGCTTAGTTTCAGAGAAGAAGTTGTTTATATCAATTTAGCCGAATTGACCCCTTTTGGTCCCGCCCCACAGCCCCCAGGGAGGTAGACCCCACCATTTGTACAATTTTGAATCCCTACCCCAAAGGGATTCTCACAGTCAAAATTGAGCAATATATATTGCTTAGTTTCAGATGAGAAGTTGTTCATATCAATTAAGCCAAATTGACCCCTCTTGGCCCCGCCCCTCAGGCCCCCCGGGGGTCAGCCACACCATTTGTACAATTTTGAATCCCCACCCCAAAGTTATGCTACCAGGCAAATATGAGCGATATCCATTGCTCGGTTTCAGAGAAGAAGTCGGTATCATCAATATAGCTATATTGACCCATTTTGGCCCCGCCCCTCAGGCCCCTAGGGGGTCAGTCCCATCATTTGTACAATTTTGAATCCCCACCCCAAAGTGATGCTACCAGGCAAATATGAGTGATATCCATTTCTCGGTTCCAGAGAAGAAGTCATTAATATCAATATAGCTATATTGACCCATTTTTGCCTCACCCCTCAGGCCCCTAGGGGGTCAGCACCACCATTTGTACAATTTTGAATCCCCACCCCATAGTGATGCTTCCAGACAAATAGGAGCAATATCCTTTGCTCGGTTTCAGAGAAGAAGTCGTTTATATCAATATAGCTAAATTGACCCCTTTTGGCCCCGCCCCTCAGGCCCCTGGGGGTCAGCACCACCATTTGTACAATTTTGAATCCCCACCCCATAGTGATACTTCCAGACAAATAGGAGCAATATCCTTTGCTCGGTTTCAGAAAAGAAGTCGTTTATATCAATATAGCCAAATTGACCCCTTTTGGCCCCGCCCCTCAGGCCCCTGGGGGGTCAGCCCCATCATTTGTACAATTTTTAGTCCCCTACCCATAGGGATGCTTCTGACCAAATTTGGTCAAATTCTGATCAGTGGTTATGAAGAAGAAGTCAATTGTTGACGGACGGACGGACGACGGACGACGGACGCCACGGTATGGCATAAGCTCACCTTGGTCCTTCGGACCAGGTGAGCTAATAAAACAATGACAACTGTGATAGAACAATGATAATTGTGATAGAACAATGACAACTGTGATAGAACAATGACAATTGTGATAGAACAATGATAATTGCGATAGAACAATGACAACTGTGATAGAACAATGACAACTGTGATAAAACAACTAGTATGCCTTACCTGAGTGAAGGGTAATGTTTGGCTTATTAAGGAAGTAATCAAACAACTCAACCCTCTCCCTCAAAGGAGGTACGCGAACTTTGATCTCCACATCAAAACGACCAGCACGTATAATGGCACTGAAACAGAAAAGACAATTCTCTACAATCATTGTTAAATCATTAATTATTTACGTCACATACACTAAAGTCTTGCTGCTGACACATCTTATGATACCTAAAGGTCCAGCTAATGTGGTCACTTCAAGTAATAGTACCATAAAGAAGAGGCACAATAGGCCTGCTTCCTGTATCTAGTGTTCCATGCTCCTTGTAAAAACCATTTCACATAGGGTCAAACTAAACAAATCTAGATTGCTAGCTCACTTCAGTTTCTATACAACTGATGGATTCTTGTAAGAATTTGAATTTTTTTCAATCAAAAGAGGTTTTTAAAGTTTTAAAAGTGCTTATCACAAGCTTCCAATCCTTCTCAAAATGTGCAGGTAGCCATTCACCTTCAAAACTCTACCTGCAAAACTACCCACTAGGGAAACTATCGTAAAATCTGAAGGAAGATATAGGGAAAGTAGTAACAATCACAACCTTCAAATCCAATACAACACACTATCTGTTAGCAACAGCATTTGTTCTTTCATTCAGTGTCAAAATTTAATTTGTATAGCTAATGAAGAAGACCTTCTGCACTAATGTCATACTATGATAAAGGGAGGTAACTCATTTTTTTACTTACCTGTCCAAATGATGACTTCTGTTGGTAGCTCCAATCACAATTATTCCACTATTGGTCTGAAACCTGTATTTAAAATCAAGTATAATTATTAGTGGTAGATCTCATCATAGAAAGGCATATAATGACAGGTGGTTTGTCTGTTTACTGGGTTTGACACACTTTAGGAGGCAAAGTGTCCTTGTAGAAGCTGGTAGGTAATTAACATAGCTTGTTGCACACTATCCAGAGCAAATGGGGTGTTGTCTAAGGACACAGCCATGAGAGGATGGGGACTATAATACCTAACACATGTTAAACACTGGTTAATCATTGTTCTATCGTATCTCAGGTCTCTTACCCATCCATTTCGGCCAGCAGCTGATTAATGGTCTGGTTAGCATAGGGATGCATTCCTGAATTGGCCCGTTTACTACCGACACTGTCAAGTTCATCAATGAAGATTACACAGGGGGCAACACTCTTGGCAGCTTCTACAAATGATAGTTATATCGTATGAAGGACGTTTATATAGTTATATCGTATGAAGGACGTTTATATAAATTAATATAATCTAACTCTTAGCAGCTTCTACAAATGATAGTTATATCGTATGAAGGACGTTTATATAGATTAATACAATCTAACTCTTAGCAGCTTCTACAAATGATAGTTATATCGTATGAAGGACGTTTATATAAATTGATATAATCTAACTCTTAGCAGCTTCTACAAATGATAGTTATATCGTATGAAGGACGTTTTTATAGATTAATATAATCTAACTCTTGGCAGCTAGTTATATCGTATGAAGGACGTTTATATAGTTATATCGTATGAAGGACGTTTATATAGTTATATCGTATGAAGGACGTTTATATAGATCACTATAATCTAACTCTTAGCAGCTTCTACAAATGATAGTTATATCGTATGAAGGACGTTTATATAGTTATATCGTATGAAGGACGTTTATATAGATTAATACAATCTAACTCTTGGCAGCTTCTACAAATGATAGTTATATCGTATGAAGGACGTTTATATAGATTAATACAATCTAACTCTTGGCAGCTTCTACAAATGATAGTTATATCGTATGAAGGACGTTTATATAAATTAATATAATCTAACTCTTAGCAGCTTCTACAAATGATAGTTATATCGTATGAAGGACGTTTATATAAATTAATATAATCTAACTCTTGGCAGCTTCTACAAATGATAGTTATATCGTATGAAGGACGTTTATATAAATTAATATAATCTAACTCTTGGCAGCTTCTACAAAGGATAGTTATATCGTATGAAGGACGTTTATATAAATTAATACAATCTAACTCTTAGCAGCTTCTACAAATGATAGTTATATCGTATGAAGGGCGTTTATATAAATTAATATAATCTAACTCTTAGCAGCTTCTACAAATGATAGTTATATCGTATGAAGGGCGTTTATATAGATTAATACAATCTAACTCTTGGCAGCTTCTACAAATTATAGTTATATCGTATGAAGGACGTTTATATAGATTAATACAATCTAACTCTTGGCAGCTTCTACAAATGATAGTTATATCGTATGAAGGGCGTTTATATAGATTAATACAATCTAACTCTTGGCAGCTTCTACAAATGATAGTTATATTGTATGAAGGACATTTATATAGATTAATATAATCTAACTCTTGGCAGCTTCTACAAATGATAGTTATATCGTATGAAGGGCGTTTATATAGATTAATACAATCTAACTCTTGGCAGCTTCTACAAATTATAGTTATATCGTATGAAGGACGTTTATATAGATTAATACAATCTAACTCTTGGCAGCTTCTACAAATGATAGTTATATCGTATGAAGGGCGTTTATATAGATTAATACAATCTAACTCTTGGCAGCTTCTACAAATGATAGTTATATTGTATGAAGGACATTTATATAGATTAATATAATCTAACTCTTGGCAGCTTCTACAAATGATAGTTATATCGTATGAAGGACGTTTATATAGATTAATATAATCTAACTCTTGGCAGCTTCTACAAATGATAGTTATATTGTATGAAGGGCGTTTATATAGATTAATACAATCTAACTCTTGGCAGCTTCTACAAATGATAGTTATATCGTATGAAGGACGTTTTTTATAGATTAATACAATCTAAACAAAATTGTCAACAATTTCCTTGTGTACAACAAGTCAGTGTGCCTCATAAAAACTAGAGGTGTCCATAAAACAGAAGTCTCTAGTCAAACAAGTGACTTCACAGTGATGTTGAGACCTGGTTCTGTTGTGTAAGAAAAATAAACATCTCTACTGCAATGTCCTAACTTTATATTTTCTATGTTCCAAGTGGTAAAATCATTCAGTGTACATTGTGTCTAAAAGCATGACTAGAATGTTCTAATTGGAAGGGATGCATGGCTGATGAGCATGTTACGAGTAGTATAATCATTGAACAGTTGTGGGTACATTAACACATTTAGTGAAATTTAAGATGAGTTTACATACTAAACAGAGTGCGGACTTTCTTTGCTCCTGTGCCAACGAACATTTCATCAAATTCTGAACCAGTCACTTGGAAGAATGGTACATTAGCCTCACCTGTTAAGTAAAATTAAATTGACATACAGTCACTTCACAAGATTTAAGATGGCAGTGAAGTATATTTTTAGTCAATCTAAATATGTTACATGTCCTTTTGAGTTCTTATGATCAACTCAAATTTATTGGTTTTTACTCCCAACAAAAATTGAATCAACATGTTCCAAATAATGCAACAGAAGTCATTATTTAATTAACTTATTTCAATGCCTTAAACCTTAAACCTTACATCTCTGGTTTTCTATTCTTAAAGTCTCACCATACCAATGAACAACATTTCCGGACAATAGGTATCAAGAGATACTGGACTGGTAACTTACCCGCGACAGCTCTGGCCAAAAGAGTCTTACCGACCCCAGGTGGTCCAGACAGCAGTACACCTGACAAAACAAGTACAAAATGATACTCTAAATAAGTATAAATCATTAATGTATATATCAAACCAAATAATACAGAAATAAATAACCCATTAAGTCTGTATCCGCCATCGCTCACAACAAATGCTTCCATTTGTTATCCGACAAGAAATCATTTGGACAAATTCTAATTAATATCATATACATGTACATATTATGATATTGTAAGATTCCTGATTAACAGTTTCATAGGCACTTGGTCAGCTTGATTTAATCTGTTTTGTAAGAACATCTGTAAATTCAAAGTAATATCATCAATTAGGAAAACCATTTATTTGAGACATAATGTTCTATATATATCTCATACAAATTAATGGTAGCACATGTACAATTGCAAGTGACCTTCAAAAATTGTGATACACAGATGCTGCAACAGCCAAATATTTGTCATGCTCACATATTGTAAGAAACCAAACATCACTAACCTTTTGGAAGCTTTGCACCAACTGAAGTGAAACGCAGTGGGTTCTTCAGAAAGTTGACGATATCAATCAGTTCTTGTTTTGCTTCGTAACACTAAAACAAACATACAACATTGTGTACCATTAACACTAAAAACATTTATATAATCAAATTTCAGTTTTTAATATCTGCTATTACTATGCATGTTCTCTGTTTTAAACTAGAACACTGACACGTCAGAAAGGGCCCCGCTATGTGTCTGACCCTTCAGGGTAAATGTAATAATTATTGTCAGTGTTTTTCCTGCCTATATAACTGGGTGCGCCAAACGACCCCATTCTCAATGCGTTTTAGCCTGATTTTTTCCCAAAATCAACTCGAAAATTCCAAATAACATTTGTATGACGACTTTTCACAATCAATGAAAAAATTCCCAGTTTCGTTTTTAGGAATACACTGTGCACTGTAAAAATACCCAGGAAAAACACTGATTGTAATATACTGACATGAAACTATTAGATATATGTTTTTGATTAACCTTTGCTATTGTTTCATTAATGTTAGCATTAATAGGGCCACTGACAATACTGCTTATTATTATTGTATGGAAAAGCTAGCTAAAAGAATTCTACAAGCATTACACTTTTCAAATTTGTTTCAAATCTAATATCAAGGAGCACACAAACTGATATAAACTCAATGCAGTTATTCTAATAAGGTAAACTTGAGAGGGTTTTCTGAAAAACAAAACATACCAAATGTGAAGAAAAGGGGAGAAAAAAAGGATTTTTTTTAAATATTTTAATAATGTCCTTTTTTTGTCATTTGAGGTATAAGAAATCCAAACCAGTACTTTTTTCACCTTTTTTTGTTTTAAAACTTTTTATATTTAGACCCAATCAACTTCAAAATTTGGTCGCTTGACACCAACTTACCTTCATAATGTCATAACAAAATCTTTAATACCATTTAAAAAATGTCAAACCGACCTTAACATATGACCCATTGACTTTGAACTTTGGTCAGTTGATGTCTTGTTTGATTGTGACCAACTTTGCATAAGTCATCAATTATGCTAATGGAAGACTGTAATAGTACTGTATATGTATGTGTGTATTGTGGTTTTATGTCAATATGTAAAATGTTACATCATCGAAAATCGGCTTCCCTCAATACCTGTATGTACCAATTTTCGCCGCAATCAGAAGCCTCTGTTTCATTCCCATGACAACACAGGTTTTGGAAAGGTGAACCATTGTTCCCTCAAAACCCCTATATACCAATTCTCTCACCAAAATCGAACAATAACTAAATTTCAACCAATCAGAAACCTCCATTTGTTACCATGGTAACAGACGGTTTCATAAGTGGTACCATTGTTTGGCTTCCCTAAATACCACTATGTACCAATTTTCACCGAAATCGAACAATATCAATATTTCAACCAATCAGAAACCTCCATTTGTTACCATGGCAACAGACGATTTTGTAAGTGGTACCATTGTGTTTGGCTTCCCTAAATACCACTATGTACCAATTTTCACCGAAATCCTCCAACTCTTGTCAATAATTTGGCGCAAAAGAAAAAAATGGACAGACGGACAGACAGACAACCTGATTACTATAGGGCACCGCATCTTTGATGCGGGGCCCTAATAAACAATTCTGCAATCTGCTATAACTAATGTTTCAAATTTATATAAAAGCATATCAAAAACAAGATCATTCATTGATAAGAAAATGTCAAAATTGTTTTGACTGCTAAAATCCAAAAGGGTAGATTACCTGGCATTTTGAAGCCGACCCAGGATGACCTTGACTGTTGACCTTAGAACTTGTGACCTTGAACTATGAGTTTGATCATTCTGTCAGTTAACTCTTGGTTTATTTCTTGACAACTTTGCATAATCGAATAGTGAACAGTTAAAAACAACAAAGATCCAGTATTTTCATGTTAATGTTAAAATCCAATATGGCCGCCTAACAGCCATTTTGAATTCGATTTGCATGAAATACTACACATCTGATCTAGGATGCATGAGGAATCATCAGTTCCAATTTGATACAAATCCTTCATCTCCTTCAATCATTTTTGTGCAGAAGAAAAAAAACGGACAGACGGACGGCCGGACGGACGGACGGACAACCTGATTACTATAGGGCACCCGCATCTCTCGATGCGGGGCCCTAATAAAGGTCTTCAGTAAAAATGCAACTCATGAGTAAGACTGTCAAAACAACTTTTAGATATTTAAAAAAAAAACCTGAAAATCCATGAAATTTATGTAGAAATACCATGAAAACCCCCGTAGTGCTTCCTGGACGTGCTACCTACCCCTTGTACGTCATCAAAGCATTGGACGTGCTACCTACCCCTTGTACGTCATCAAAGCATTGGACGTGCTACCTACCCCTTGTACGTCATCAAAGCATGTGTTCGTCTTGACTGGCTTAACATCAAAATCAACCAACATTAATCCACGGCCTGAGAAGTAACCTATGGAAATGGGGAAAAGGCTATTATGATGTGGTATATATAGTATTCTTCTATTAATGTGGTGTATATAGTATCCTGTCACACAAGTAACTATGAACTTTTCATCTACTTGTACTAAATAAATTGAGAATGGCTTATGCTGTTTACAAGACAAACCACAGTGGACAGTGGGTGAGACTGACCACAGAGAAGAAGTTATCTTAATAACCCACCATCTAAATATACACAATTGTTGAGTTGGAGTGAATTACTTACGTATGGCAAGATAGATCAATACTCCGGCTAGAACATAACGGCCAAATTTATCAAAATACTGCATAGGCTTCTTAGCAGTATTCTTGGTCTGGTCTTCAGCATCCTGACTCTGAAAACGATTTCAGGTACTATTAAAACACGTGTATGCCACTGATGATACTGCTCAGGGTAAAAATATTCAAGGCTTACAGACAACTTTCACAACATAAAACGTTAAGTAAGCAAAGGCCCAGAAGGCCCGCATAACTTAATCCTGGCAAAATACTTTCATTTAAGTTATATTACAATTATTTTTCTAACTTTTTTAATGCCTCTCCAAACTACGGTTCAAATTAAATATTGACCAAATCCTTCATTAATTCTTCAATGGAAAGAAGGATTTTCTCAGTTGTTCAGAACTAGTAGCGTTTTAATGGAAATGTTAACGGACGATGAACAACAGATGCTGTGCCATGGCATAGGGTACTAGGTACAACAACAATGAGAAGATCTAAGAAGAGGCCTCTAGATTTGTTTCCTGTTCATTATAGATACATTTGGGGCCATGTCACTATCTGTATAAGTCTAGTGTTCCTAGCTATATATATAGTACATCCTTAAATCAACATAGCTGTTGATACAATGTTAAACAATACAAAACCAAACCAATTCTAGTACATTAGCTTATGTCAAGTTATGAGATCCCCACAAACTTTCATGCTACTCAATTAGGGCATTCACTATTAAGTTGGTATCTATAGCAAGAGAACCCTCCATTTTATCATGATATATTAGCCCAAGGGTACAGTGAACATGTATATAATGAGAGTGAATCAACTGGATATAGTAGATTGATATCCCATGAAGGGGAATAACGTATCCCTCCATTGTTTTGTTCAAGGTTCAATGTCATTGTTTTGTTCAAGGTTCAATGTCATTGGTTTGTTTATGGTTCAATGTCATTGTTTTGTTCAAGGTTCAATGTCATTGTTTTGTTTATGATTCAATGTCATTGGTTTGTTTAACATTCAATGTCATTGGTTTGTTTATGGTTCAATGTCATTGTTATGTTTATGGTTCAATGTCATTGTTTTGTTCAAGGTTCAATGTCATTGTTTTGTTCAAGTTCAATGTCATTGTTTTGTTCAAGGTTCAATGTCATCGTTTTGTTTATGATTCAATGATTATTTTGTTAATGGTTCGAATTCAATGTCATTATTTTGTTTACGGTTCAATGATTATTTTGTTAATGGTTCAATGTCATTGTTTTGTTTATGGTTCAATGATTATTTTGTTAATGGTTCAATGTCATTGTTTTCAAGGTTCAATGTCATTGTTTTGTTTATGGTTCAATGTCATTGTTATGTTTATGGTTCAATGTCATTGTTTTGTTCAAGGTTCAATGTCATTGTTTTGTTTATGGTTCAATGTCATTGTTTTGTTTATGGTTCAATGTCATTGTTTTGTTCAAGGTTCAATGTCATCGTTTTGTTCAAGGTTCAATGTCATTGTTTTGTTTATGGTTCAATGTCATTGTAACACCAATCACCTGAAGTACCTTTACACTCCTACAGACTAGGACAACACTCCTACAGACTAGGACAACACTCCTACAGAGTAGGACAACACTCCTACAGACTAGGACAACACTCCTACAGACTAGGACAACACTCCTACAGAGTAGGACAACACTCCTACAGACTAGGACAACACTCCTACAGAGTAGGACAACACTCCTACAGACTAGGACAACACTCCTACAGACTAGGACAACACTCCTACAGACTAGGACAACACTCCTACAGACTAGGAAAACACTCCTACAGACTAGGACAACACTCCTACAGACTAGGACAACACTCCTACAGACTAGGACAACACTCCTACAGAATAGGACAACACTCCTACAGACTAGGACAACACTCCTACAGAGTAGGACAACACTCCTACAGACTAGGACAACACTCCTACAGAGTAGGACAACACTCCTACAGAGTAGGACAACACTCCTACAGACTAGGACAACACTCCTACAGACTAGGACAACACTCCTACAGAGTAGGACAACACTCCTACAGACTAGGACAACACTCCTACAGAGTAGGACAACACTCCTACAGACTAGGACAACACTCCTACAGAATAGGACAACACTCCTACAGACTAGGACAACACTCCTACAGACTAGGACAACACTCCTACAGACTAGGACAACACTCCTACAGAATAGGACAACACTCCTACAGAGTAGGACAACACTCCTACAGACTAGGACAACACTCCTACAGACTAGGACAACACTCCTACAGAGTAGGACAACACTCCTACAGACTAGGACAACACTCCTACAGACTAGGACAACACTCCTACAGAGTAGGACAAAGATAAAGGCTTTCACCTCCTTGGGAAAGATATAAGGTGATGAGATCTCAACAAGAGGGGGATAATATGTTCTCACCTCACTGTCAATGATACTATCTGTTGGGCCTATTACATGTAGACTAATGTGTTATATCTATAATTGGTAATTTGCTGTGACACTATACAATTGTTGTGAATGAGGAATCCCAAGTCTAAACCTTAAGATGAGGAAATCTCACAAGAAAGTGTGGAAACATCTGTCAATGGCGAGAGAAATATTTTCCTTTGACAGAACAAAGGTGAAAATGATACATTCTCAATGTCTACTCCATTAGTTGGATTAAACAAAATGTCATCTGTACCGTAATAAGACACTCATCCCAACCTTTAATGTCAACTGTACAATAATTAGACACTCATACCGACCTTGGATTTTGCTTCCTGGTCAGCAGCCTCTTGTCTTCTCTTTTTGGATTCAAATCCTCTTCTCTGTTCAAACACTGTCACCAACAAAGAATATCAAAGTTAATCTTGGTAACAAGGCACCCAACATCAGCCTGTTATTTACTTAATCATACTGGCATATGTACATTTTGTGAGTTAAAACAAAGTTACTTGTGTTATAAAATGACAACTGAGTTCTTTTCGCTTTTTTTTCAAGTTACAACACTTACTGATAATGTTCCTGGTCAAGTTACAACACTTACTGATATTGTTCCTGGTCAAGTTACAACACTTACTGATACTGTTCCTGGTCAAGTTACAACACTTACTGATACTGTTCCTGGTCAAGTTACAACACTTACTGATACTGTTCCTGGTCAAGTTACAACACTTACTGATACCGTTCCTGGTCAAGTTACAACACTTACTGATACCGTTCCTGGTCAAGTTACAACACTTACTGATACTGTTCCTGGTCAAGTTACAACACTTACTGATACCGTTCCTGGTCAAGTTACAACACTTACTGATAATGTTCCTGGTCAAGTTACAACACTTACTGATAATGTTCCTGGTCAAGTTACAACACTTACTGATACTGTTCCTGGTCAAGTTACAACACTTACTGATACTGTTCCTGGTCAAGTTACAACACTTACTGATACTGTTCCTGGTCAAGTTACAACACTTACTGATAATGTTCCTGGTCAAGTTACAACACTTACTGATACTGTTCCTGGTCAAGTTACAACACTTACTGATACTGTTCCTGGCTGAACTAAATAAATGATGAAGATTGATCTGTCCGGGGATTGGAGACCTCAGTCCTGATTCTGGGAATCCTACAGGGATAAAAACAGATTATTGTTCCTTTACTTAGTATTGTTCTCATGATCTGAAAGACAAGATAACACAAAGGAAAACGAGAGATTATGCAGCATACTAACAAGAGCTCTTTAGGACCATCACATACCACATGTAGTACCAATATACATGTATACTTCTGACCAGATCATAAATTAACAGTGTGGCCAACAGCTGTAAGCTGCTCAATAGATGAAGTGCAACATTAATATCGAACAGCTAACTTGGCTACTTATTGAATTCAGTATTGATAGGTAAAACTTAGGGATAAGTGGTATCTCATAAAGGATTAATGCTGTTGGTTTATTAAACATAGCAGCCTCCATTTGCTCATGTTCAAATCCATCTAATTATTAAAATCAAAATCAAACTAAATTCCTTATTTTACAGTATATTTATGTTATTTTACCTGTAAATAGTATTTGCAGTACTGCAAAAAATATTAGAAAAATTTGTCAAGATTGAGTCATACATCAGAAACCTTATTACAAGATCATGTACAAGCAATACACACCATCAAATCACAACTTACCAGTTTTATTTTCAAAAAAAGTAGGTGCAGAAATATTGGAGGTACACAGCGCATGAGAACTTTTTCTCAGTGGATTGTTCTTGCATACATTAAGTTCCGTTTTGTTCACATTTTGTGGAACAATCTGGATAGCTTTTGCTTCCAAACATTCCTGGAATTCAAAAAAAAACAAAATATAATTTTACTTATCATATTCATACATGTATGCATTTTCCTTATCACAAAAGTATGTAAATCTTATTCAATTGTAATGGTGATTATCTACGCAATGATTTCATCTTGATATTTCAAGAATTTATACTGCCAACAGAAGGAACAACTAAAGATGTGAAAGAACCAACACTCCAATCGTTTTAATTAGTGCTACAAGTGGTAATCTTCGAGGATGGATACCTAAATGGTATTCAATAGAAATCCTTACACATGGTTAACATAATGTGTAGAAATAATATCATAAACAAGGAGCCGCAAAGCTTGGCAGTTGGTATGAAAACCCAAATACATGTATATATCAAGCTCAAAGTAACAGTTATTAAGGAAACAGTAATTTGGTATTTTTGATTAAGTGTTCATGGTGACAGAAAAAATACCGAAAATGGAAGGTCCACAATAGCAAAAGGCACAACTAGTCTGATATATTCAGAAAGTTTCAAGCAGCTGCATTGAACAGTTTTGGAGTTATATTTTTATAGCCCAGAAACAAAAGGAAACTGAAATTTGGTATTTTTGATTAAGTTTCCATGGCGACAGAAAAAATACTGAAAATGGAAGGTCCGCAATAGCAAAAGGCACAACTAGGGCACTAGTCTGATATATAGAGAAATTTTCATGGAGCTGCGTTGAACAGTTTTCGAGTTATAGCCCGGAAACAGTAATTTGGTATTTCTGACTAAGTTTTCATGGTGACAGAAAAATACCGAAAAAGGAAGGTCCGCAATAGCAAAAGGCACAACTAGGGCACAAGTCTGATATATACAGAAAGTTTCAAGGAGCTGCGGCGAACGGTTTTATTATTATGGAGTTATAGACCGGAAACAAAAGGAAACAGTAATTTGGTATTTTTTATTAAGTTTCCATGGTGACAGAAAAAAAAACGAAAATGGAAGGTCCGCAATAGCAAAAGGCACAACTAGGGCACTAGTCTGATATATACAGAAATAATTTTCAAGGAGCTGCGTCGAACGGTTTTTGAGTTATAGCCCGGAAACAGTAATTTGGTATTTTTGACTAAGTTTCCATGGTGACAGAAAAAATACCGAAAATGGAAGGTCCGCAATAGCAAAAGGCACAACTAGGGCACTAGTCTGATATATACAGAAAGTTTCAAGGAGCTGCGTTGAACAGTTATGGAGTTATAGCCCGGAAAAGAATCACGTACGGACACACGGACGGACGGAGCCCAATTTAATATCCCCCCCAAATGCGTTTCGCGGGGATAAAAAACAGTCTGGTAATTAGCGAGATATGATTTTACATTGCAGATGGCGATGAGCTCCTCCATGGTTTGTGCTTTATGTCTTGATGCATGTCTGTGGTAGCGAGGAGGCCTGTCCTTCCTGTTGGGTATGTGAGAAGATGTACTGAGAGTCTTGGAGAAATTGCTGTTTCTCGCATGGTTCAGTAATGCTGGAATCTGGGCAAGTGCTGCAGCAACCTATCAAACAAAAACTAATACTTAGACCAACATATCACTGCATCATAAAATAAATTTAAAGCTGTAAATAAATTCAAAGTCAAGACTTCTTCAATAGTGTGATAAATATCTACAAGTTGTATCATTAACAAGGCATCTAAAGCAACATCTCCTTTGCTATTCATGTGACATTAAGGATGATATATTGTTATATAGTTCCAAGTAAATGTATTAGGAGTCAGTGCATTCCGATAATTAATGAAATCACTAAATTTGGGACAATAAAATTTATTTATAGTAACAGTGACCTCAATTTTGACCCCAGAATGTTGAAACCCAAATTTCAATATCGATTTCAACAAACATCATAATATAAAACATGACAGTTGTGAGTAACTGTATTTAGTTTCAGGACAATTGGATTATCAGTGAAGTTGGTATATTGAGGATGTTGAAAATCTATTGTTAGTAACAGTAACCGTGTTTTTTCTTTACCCTAGTTGGTTGAAATGCACATTTATACAAGAGATGATGGATGTAAAAAGTACATACGAAGCATCAAACACTTGGATCATTAATGAAGTTGGTAAAGTGAGGATGTTGACAATCTTTTTGTAGTAACAGTGACTCCATGACTCCAGTCAAAAATATATAAGGCCTCATGTCAGATCTCAAAAAAATGCTACAGCAACTGTCTGTCTTTGATTTAAAGAAACTAAACTTGCTCTCTTAAGAATAGAAACACACTGACTAAAATAATAGAACATAATTTGTAGAAATGCAGTAGTGCAGCACTTGACAAATTCACACCATTATGCATATTTACTTTAAACACACCAATAAGCCTTGATTGCATATTTCCAAAAGCCCTCAGAAGTTTAGGTATCATTTCCATAGAATTCCGAAATAAACTACTTACATTATGAAAGTTTCATTGTACACAATGTAATAGTATTGGTTTTTTTTTACTGTTAGAATTAAGAAAAATGTTGTGAATGTTGAATTCAGAATACAAATAAACAACACGAAGACATATTTGTTACTTGTTGTCCTGTCGGATGAGTGTTTTGATACTTTCACTTGTCCGATCGTAACAGCAATTAAGTCTGGTATCGGACAAGCCTTAATGTTGTACCTTGATGTTTTAAGTTAGGAAACAACCAACTCAACTAATTGACAGCCTTTTCAATGTATGGCCATGGCCAGTTGACTGTATTCAAACTGTGGCTGAACTTCAGAAGGATCATTTCAATGCATTAAATATTCTCATAAAGACTGATGTATGAACAGCCTTGATGTTATGTAACTTGCTTGTACAGACTATATGCATTGTCATATTTATATCAGAGGAAACCCTTGCATTACAGATACATGGTAGGTAGTTTTTGAGAATTTGTGATAATATCATATGATTTAGGTCCACTTGATCTACAATCTATACTGTGCAACCCATGAAAGTAATTCATAAACTGTTTCAAATTTCATTTGGTTTTAAAAAAAACTCTCAACTTATAATCCGATTGAAAATCAAAACAAACTGATTGATACAATACTTACATAACCAAATAAATATATTGAAGACATATTCATTTGAAAGGGAAATGAAATACGATTAGGGAATACGGGCAGTAAGATAAAGGACCAGAGGAGTCTGTACCCTTCCCTTGAAAAGCATATTGACTTGTCCCGTTAATCTGTATTATTACAGGTAGCGTATTAGAGTAAGTGACGATTGTTATCAAACAGGAACCTTTTTTGCCAGCAGTCTCGACATCTGGTCATTTCATCAGATGACATTTACACTGATATTCGTTTATCTAATAATAATAGCACACGAACAAAATAGGTAACTTAAATACAAACAAGATACAAATTCTATTTCACCTGTGGTACCGTAGAATTGACGGAAAACATCTCTACTTCGGAGTCTTTTTAATCCTTGTGCATCACCTTACGAAATATATTAGCATGGCTGACCTAAGTCCGATAACTCCTATATGTAATATCGGAATTTCTAGAATCAACGATATTGTAGCAAAGAAAGAATACGAGGTATCCCGAATGTTATTAAGGTTGCAAACCATAATTTCACTACAGTGAAACCAATTAAGACATAGTCTATTAATTTGTTCGCGTTCATATGCCACTGAAGTGTGATAAATAAATACATCAATAAATAGATAATTAAGTAGATAAATAAATAAAATGCAGCAACTAACTTACCGTGTCAATTAAATTATATATCATATCCCACAGACGTCTGCAACTGGTTAGTAATGATAGAAAAATATTATATCAACCCCTACTACTATCAGGAACGTATATATATATTCTATCATTATTAATCAGATACAGGCGCCTGACAGTAACCTGAGGTTTATAACATAAATTACTTACGACCACATTAACATGTATATGGTTTGTGATAACGTTGTGTCTGCCTGAAGACGAAAACATTTAATATAGAATAAAATATAGGTTTAATCCAGACTAGTTATATTATTTTGAGATTTGACTAGAAATACACACAAAAAATATGCTTACATAGGAATATATCGATTTCACCTACGTGAAGCATGGTCAAGATGTTTTCACTATAGCCAACGAGGGAGCTGTTCATGTAGAGAAATGGATATGTTGTAAGTCGACAAACGCCATGCGACATTCAGATTTTGGAAGTTCAGTTCATTTTATTCCGTAGGCCTTTCGGCCCATAGGTGAAAATGACAACATATGATAACATATCAATTAATAAATTATACATGTAAAAAGGAGAGTGACCAACATAATATCATATTATGGTGCAAGTGACATGTAATTTCATAAATTCATTTTACATTTTACATGAAACGATAATTCGAAAAAAAAATATACATGTATCTTTCAAAATGGTTTTACTTAGAAAACATATCATGATTATCAAGATATAGAGGATAATAACCAAGATAATATCTATATCTATATATATAATACATTTGTCTATATGATCAATACAGTTTTCAATTACGCCTTTTTGATGCTAGGTAAAGATATTTACCTAAATTGGACAATTCTCTTACATTATGGACACTTAGAAGATGCGTTTATTTAAAAACAGATGGTCTTTTATGATAATATTGTTTGATAAATCTTAACCTTAAATCATTATAATAAGGGCATATCAAAATGAAATGGAATTCATCCTCTACATCTCTTAAATTACATTTATTACATATTCTGTTTCTACGTATAATACCATGTCTACCGAATTCAATATTCAGTTTGTGACATGACAGCCTGAATTTTGTAATCATATGTTTATATTTATCTTCAATAGGTTTACGTAAATAAAGCTGGACACAGAAATGATCTATCAAATGTTGATATAATAAACCTTTTGGTGAAACAGATATCTTTGCTAGAATGTTTTGGGTGGTAATGTCGATTAATCTGTCTTATTATTTGAAAAGCATAGTTGATCGGAATGAAAGCATCGAACATATAATCAAGCCCTAATATTGCTAATTCAGTCTTGATATTACTTACCCACTCATCGTTTTCTCTCCCACGTTCATCATAACAAGTTTTCACAATTAGGTTTTCTGTTTTCTTCAATTTTAGCTAATACTTAAACACTCTTAGTTTCCTAACAACCAACATAGGAAAACGACCCAATTCACAATATACTAGGTCATTACTTGTAGATTTTCGAACCTTCAGTATTTTCTTACAAAAGTTTTAGTGTACTCTTTCTACATCAGGCGCTTTGTGCTGTCCCCATATTTCGGCTGCATAACATAATATACTACTTACATGTGAATCAAAAACTGAGCAGTACGTTTCTATGTTAAGGCAATGGTTTTTAAAGGCAGATGCTAACGAAAATAATGCCTTCCTACCCTGTTCTGCCAGATGTTTCTGTGTTTTTGTAAATTTTCCATTGTAATTAAAAAGCATACCTAGATATTTGAAGCTATTAACAATTTCTACATCCAGCTCATTATATTTCCACGATTCATTATATCTAATTTTCCCACCGTTTCTAAAGACCATAATTTTCGTTTTTTCGACATTCACCTCCAGGTTCCATTTTTTAGAATAATCATATAAGGAGTTTAACATGCACTGTAGACCTTCTGGACTATCGGCAAATAGGACTGTATCGTCAGCATACATCAATAAAAAGAGATTAAGCATTTGCAGTTCAAAACTAGGACAATTATCACTAATGAAATTCATTTCAAAATCATTTACATATATTGAGTACAGTATTGGTGACAATATTTCTCCTTGTAAGAGCCCGGTTCTGTTAGGGAAGCACTGACTCAGTTGACCATTAAACTTAACGCAACCTTTGACGTTTTCGTATAGTGAAAAAATATCTTTTTTTAAATTTCCCCGAATCCCAACGTTAATCAGTTTACTCCATAATTTCCCCCTATCGATAAAATCAAAAGCTTTCCTATAATCTATAAAACAACCATAAAGTCTTTCTTTATTTCTTAGTCTCTTATTGATTAAAGTTTGTAACACAAAAATGGCATCGATTGTTGAACTTCCCCTTCTGAATCCGAATTGTGCATCTGTCAAAATACTATTTTCTTTCTCCCAATCCATAATCCTGTTATTTAAAATAGTGGTAAACAATTTACCAAAACAACTTACAATAGATATACCACGATAATTGTTAGGCTCATTAACGCTACCTCTCTTGGAAATTGGCACACTGCAAGATTGTGACCAAACTTCCGGGAAAAAACCAGATTAAAAATAGCATTGAATAATCTTTCTGAATATGGTAATAACAACAGTTTTCCTCGAATAAAAATTTCGTTAATTATTAAATCCTCACTGCAGCTCTTATTTGACTTTAAATTGTTAATGGCCTTAATAATTTCTTGGGCTGTAATAAAATGATCAAGACCTTCGTACACTGGTTCTAAATCAACATCAGGTAGGTCTGTACATGCGCCATTATCTACATCCATGAGATTTTTAAAATGTAGATAAAAATCATCTAAATCGAGTGAGGAGATAATTCTGTTTGTTTTGGATTTTTTAAATAGTTTAAAAAATTGCCGTGGATTGCGTTTTTTTTTAAATTCTAGCATATTTCCTTCGTGTCGCTTATACTCCCGCTTAAGCCTATATTCTAATGTTTTATAATTACGTTTTGCAGTTAATAGTCTGAGGTCTGAGGAAGGTAGAGCACTCAGGAAGAATACATAAATCGGGATAACACAGTCTACTATAACAGTACTGGAAGCGTATCTCCTGATCTCTGGAGAGACTCTGGAGACAATTCTTGCGCAAGTCTTATTTCATATAAAACTGAAGGAACGGAACATATGGTTAGGGGACATGGATACAAATGTGTTTAATCTGTTATGTGACATGAGCATTTTGAAAAGGAAGTTGTTGTAAAGTTGAAAAACTTTCAGTAGGTAAATACATGTACAGTACATGTGCAACAGTCACAAAATCGAAACACTAAGTTTAAACAAACTATTCGGAGAAAAATGTTATATTTTACACACCATAGAGGCTGATTAGACAATGTCATATAACATAATCCGTAGTAACCAGCAGACCAGAGCGCATGAGTAATAAAAAAATAATTAAATATAAATGCATGTCTCCGCTAGGGGTCGAACCCCCTCTGCCAGTCCAAATCCAAATGGCTGCCTGTCAGCCTCAAAATGCAACATTCCTGAAAAAATATGAAACGAAAAAATACGTAAGATATTGGCTACATGTATATACTAATTTGCAAGTCAATCAGAGAAGAAGTAAAGAGCTTATATCAGTTTTTCGTGGCAGTGAAGTCAAGCAATAAAATTGCGGTAAAATATTTAAACAAATAGAAATAAAAACTGTATCAACTAAATATTCATGTGATATCAATTAAACCCTATATCTGTAACAGTGAACGTCCTTCCGCACCATGAGAGACTTGAATTCCTTTCCATTTTGTGTCTCTGTGGCTAACTGAGTGGCACTAGAATCTGCATTTTGTGTCGGGGTGCAACTACGATAGCACAGACTACACTACACCAACCACCTTCATAACTTAGCACTTGTATCTGGTAATGAACACCAGCGTTAAAATTGTCCTCGATATGTACCAGATATAAGTGTAGCGGAATTCGAACTGGACCGGCGACCAGGTAGCTCAATTGGTAGAGCATCCGGCTAGTGTTCGGAGGTCCCGGGTTCGAACCCCCGCCTGGCCGTGCATTTTCAACTCCTACTACATTTGGTGTCTGTGACCAAACCTTGTTTCAAGTGAGGTGAATACTTGACAAGGGGATACCCGAACCTAGGTTGTGAGTTGTGAAGTCTTCGGGGTCGACGACTTAAAAAAAGGGAGGGAAGAGTGTAGCGGAACTGGACTGGGTCGATCATCGGCGACCAGGTAGCTCAATCGGTAGAGCATCCGGCTAGTGTTCGGAGGTCCCGGGTTCGAACCCCGGTCTGTCCGTGCATTTATGCCGCCACGGATAGGGAGCGTCGATGTTACGTCATTATCGCCTCCATCGACTGTCCATCTTCGCTAACCAAGGGTTACACTGCGTTAATGGAGCTTAGAATAGTATAACCCTTGGTTAGCGAAGATGTCGACAGTCAAGTTATCGCTATACCGACAGAGTGGCACGAAGGGAAGTTACTCTGATAGATCAGAATGTAACTGTACCACAGGTCGACGCTTTAATCGACTGAGCTAACCCCCCCCCCCCCCCCCCCCCCCCCCCCCCCCCCGGACGTAAACGTAATCCCATCACCGAGGTTAGCTTAAAGTTAAAAGTTATCGCTAACTTAACCGAACAAAATTGGCATAATTTAATGTCATCCACGCACTTGTTATATGAATAACTTGATTTTAATAGATGCAAGTAGTAATTAAAGCAGCACCACTAGCATTAGTATTAGTTTTATAAACTATATATGCACGCACACATTTAGAAATACTTTAACTGCTACAACTATACACACACGCACATATGGATATAACTAATTTTTACTGGTAATTAAACTATATGCACGCACTGATTTTACCATTACAAGTACATGTATGCATGCATACAGCTAGTGTTAATATATCTACGCATTACTTTATTTCCTCGATCGCTCCATATCATTACAAGTAAGATCAGTTTTACGTGTGCAAATTTCACCTGTACTCTCCACCTTAACGACAGTGTTGACTTCCGGGACGCGGTAGTGAAGGAAGCGAGAGTATTTGGAACAGCCAAGCTCAGCTGTTGTTTTAAGTGCATTGAGGTGTAAAAGCCTTTGTGGTCGGTAATTCGGTCATGACGTCGTACAGGTAATCTGACGACCGAGGCCGAGTTAATTAGCAGTGATAGACAGAACAGGATGTGTAGATGGGGCTGTACCACGACCAACACCGTAAGTCTTTACAGGTCAATGGCTTAACGCCTACGTATGTAGATTGTATTCGTCTATGGATAACACACACAATGACCCCCCCCCCCCCCCCCCCCCCCACCACCACCACCACCACACACACACTCACACACACTTATATAGGTATGTTTTTTTTGTTGTTGTATTTTTCCCAAACATGGGCATGAACTACAGTGACCTCTCGCTGTCCGAGCTTCAGATTTAGATCTTTAAAATAGCACAAGACATGATACAATATTTAAATTCACGACCACATCGACGAACATTAACTTTTGATACACAATTCGCTTTCCTGCTTGAAATCTAATTAAAACCCAACGTAATTATACTGAGAATGATCAATTGTACAAAGTAATTACGTATGATTTCCTCACTCGGACACATTCATTCCTACTCGTGCTTCACCGTTCACGCCTACTACATACATGTACAACACTGTTGAGTATAAACATACATTTTATACAGAAATGCAGGTACATAACACGATATATATTTTGTAAAATGTATCTTAAAAGTTAAATATTTTTGTATAATCATCGTTTTTGTTTTACTGGAGAAGACGGATCATTAGTTTTTAAACCTGCTTTCGATCCCATTTTAATATTTACAAATAAAATATTTTAAAGAGGCTTACCCGCAGACAAAATTAGAGGCTATCCGACTTTATTTCTTGAAAACAATTACAGAATATGTATTTAAAAAACGTTTTAAAACTCAACCTGAGAGGGAAATGTATGGAATATAACGGCAAATCTTCTTTGTAAATCGCCGCTGCCTTTGAAGTTATCACTGTGCGGCACTGTGCACGTGCTTGTTTCTTTGATGTTTGCGATTAAATAAATAATATTTAAAAATGAGGTTTTAATATAACTTTTCAGCGTTTTATAAGGAAAATAAAATGAAAAACTCAACAATTCCAACAATCTGTCATGTGTAAAAAATCTTTTTCTATTAGCCAATTTTTCTGATCTCTCTGCGGGCAAGCCTCTTTAAATGATAAAACTACTATTAAGTATTGAGTCCACATTACCAGCATCCCTAATTTCCACAGTCACTGGACCATACATTCTGGATCGTATTCCGTATTAAATGAAGCTTGTGTTGAGATGTCTACTATGTGATGAAATTAAAAACTAGGTTTGATTAAAGTTGGACATATACATTTTGAGCAACGGATCTAAACGCCAAACTTTAAATGAAATAATCTGGTGAAAGCGAACCCCACCTCCCACGTAGACCCTTAGTTGGGAACTTAGACCCTCTAAGATTGCACGGAAACATCAATTGTAGCTCTTTAGCAAGTGGTACCCAGTAAAGGTATCGTTACAGTTAAATGTATCGTCAAAGTTAAAGACTTACACGTGTGTGTGATCTATTGTTACAGACTTACATGTGTGTGTGATCTATCGTTACAGACTTACACGTGTGTGATCTATCGTTACAGACTTACACGTGTGTGATCTATCGTTACAGACTTACACGTGTGTGTGATCTATCGTTACAGACTTACACGTGTGTGTGTGATCTATCGTTACAGACTTACACATGTGTGTGATCTATCGTTACAGACTTACACATGTGTGTGATCTATCGTTAAAGACTTACACGTGTGTGTGATCTATTGTTACAGACTTACACGTGTGTGTGATCTATTGTTACAGACTTACACATGTGTGTGTGATCTATCGTTACATATTTACACGTGTGTGTGATCTATCGTTACAGACTTACACGTGTGTGTATCTATCGTTACAGACTTACACGTGTGTGTGATCTATCGTTACAGACTTACATGTTATCTATCGTTACAGACTTACATGTGTGTTATCTATCGTTACAGACTTACATGTGTGTGTGTGTGATCTATCGTTACAGACTTACATGTGTGTTATCTATCGTTACAGACATACACGTGTGTGTGATCTATCGTTACAGACTTACACGTGTGTGTGTGTGTGATCTATCGTTACAGACTTACACATGTGTGTGTGATCTATCGTTACAGACTTACATGTGTGTGTTATCTATCGTTACAGACTTACATGTTATCTATCGTTACACACTTACACGTGTGTTATCTATCGTTACAGACTTACACGTGTGTTATCTATCGTTACATACTTACATGTGTGTGATCTATCGTTACAGACTAACACGTGTGTGCTCTATCGTTACAGACTTACACGTGTGTGATCTATCGTTACAGACTTACACGTGTGTTATCTATCGTTACAGACTTACACGTGTGTGTGATCTATCGTTACAGACTTACACGTGTGTGTGATCTATCGTTACAGACTTACACGTGTGTTATCTATCGTTACAGACTTACACGTGTGTGATCTATCGTTACAGACTTACACGTGTGTTATCTATCGTTACAGACTTACACGTGTGTGTGATCTATCGTTACAGACTTACATGTGTGTGTGATCTATCGTTACAGACTTACACGTGTGTGTGATCTATCGTTACACTTACACGTGTGTGATCTATCGTTACAGACTTACATGTGTGTGTGATCTACCGTTACAGACTTACACGTGTGTGTGATCTATCGTTACAGACTTACATGTGTTTGTGATCTACCGTTACAGACTTACACGTGTGTGTGATCTATCGTTACAGACTTACACGTGTGTGTGATCTATCGTTACAGACTTACATGTGTGTGTGATCTACCGTTACAGACTTACACGTGTGTGTGATCTATCGTTACAGACTTACACGTGTGTGTGTGATCTATCGTTACAGACTTACACGTGTGTGTGATCTATTGTTACATACTTACACGTGTGTGTGATCTATCGTTACAGACTTACATGTGTGTGTGATCTATCGTTACAGACTTACATGTGTGTGTGATCTATCGTTACAGACTTACATGTGTGTGTGATCTACCGTTACATACTTACACGTGTGTTTGATCTATCGTTACAGACTTACACGTGTGTGTGATCTATCGTTACAGACTTACATGTGTGTGTGATCTATCGTTACAGACTTACATGTGTGTGTGATCTACCGTTACAGACTTACACGTGTGTGTGATCTATCGTTACAGACTTACACATGTGTGATCTATCGTTACAGACTTACACGTGTGTGTGTGTGTGATCTATCGTTACAGACTTACACGTGTGTGTGTGTGTGATCTATCGTTACAGACTTACACGTGTGTGTGATCTATCGTTACAGACTTACACGTGTGTGTGTGTGTGTGATCTATTGTTACAGACTTACATGTGTGTGTGATCTACCGTTACAGACTTACACGTGTGTGTGATCTATCGTTACAGACTTACACATGTGTGTGTGATCTATCGTTACAGACTTACATGTGTGTGTGATCTTTCGTTACAGACTTACACGTGTGTGTGATCTATCGTTACAGACTTACACGTGTGTGTGATCTATCGTTACAGACTTACACATGTGTGTGTGATCTATCGTTACAGACTTACACGTGTGTGTGATATATCGTTACAGACTTACACGTGTGTGTGTGTGTGTGATCTATCGTTACAGACTTACACATGTGTGATCTATCGTTACAGACTTACATATGTGTGTGTGATCTATCGTTACAGATTTACATGTGTGTGTGATCTATCGTTACAGACTTACACGTTTGTGTGATCTATCGTTACATACTTACATATGTGTGTGTGATCTATTGTTACAGACTTACACGTGTGTTTGATCTACCGTTACAGACTTACACGTGTGTGTGATCTATCGTTACAGACTTACATGCGTGTTATCTATCGTAACAGACTTACATGTGTGTTATCTATCGTTACAGACTTACACGTGTGTGTGATCTATCGTTACAGACTTACACGTGTGTGTGTGATCTATTGTTACAGACTTACACGTGTGTGTGATCTATCGTTACAGACTTACATGTGTGTGTGATCTACCGTTACAGACTTACACGTGTGTGTGATCTATCGTTACAGACTTACACGTGTGTGTGATCTATCGTTACAGACTTACATGTGTGTGTGATCTACCGTTACAGACTTACACGTGTGTGTGATCTATCGTTACAGACTTACACGTGTGTGTGTGATCTATCGTTACAGACTTACACGTGTGTGTGATCTATTGTTACATACTTACACGTGTGTGTGATCTATCGTTACAGACTTACATGTGTGTGTGATCTATCGTTACAGACTTACATGTGTGTGTGATCTATCGTTACAGACTTACATGTGTGTGTGATCTACCGTTACATACTTACACGTGTGTGTGATCTATCGTTACAGACTTACACGTGTGTGTGATCTATCGTTACAGACTTACATGTGTGTGTGATCTATCGTTACAGACTTACATGTGTGTGTGATCTATCGTTACAGACTTACATGTGTGTGTGATCTACCGTTACAGACTTACACGTGTGTGTGATCTATCGTTACAGACTTACACATGTGTGATCTATCGTTACAGACTTACACGTGTGTGTGTGTGTGATCTATCGTTACAGACTTACACGTGTGTGTGATCTATCGTTACAGACTTACACGTGTGTGTGTGTGTGTGATCTATTGTTACAGACTTACATGTGTGTGTGATCTACCGTTACAGACTTACACGTGTGTGTGATCTATCGTTACAGACTTACACATGTGTGTGTGATCTATCGTTACAGACTTACATGTGTGTGTGATCTTTCGTTACAGACTTACACGTGTGTGTGATCTATCGTTACAGACTTACACGTGTGTGTGATCTATCGTTACAGACTTACACATGTGTTTGTGATCTATCGTTACATATTTACACGTGTGTGTGATATATCGTTACAGACTTACACGTGTGTGTGTGATCTATCGTTACAGACTTACACATGTGTGATCTATCGTTACAGACTTACATATGTGTGTGTGATCTATCGTTACAGATTTACATGTGTGTGTGATCTATCGTTACAGACTTACACGTTTGTGTGATCTATCGTTACATACTTACATATGTGTGTGTGATCTATTGTTACAGACTTACACGTGTGTTTGATCTACCGTTACAGACTTACACGTGTGTGTGATCTATCGTTACAGACTTACATGCGTGTTATCTATCGTAACAGACTTACATGTGTGTTATCTATCGTTACAGACTTACACGTGTGTGTGATCTATCGTTACAGACTTACACGTGTGTGTGTGATCTATTGTTACAGACTTACACGTGTGTTATCTATCGTTACAGACTTACATGTGTGTGTGATCTATCGTTACAGACTTACATGTGTGTTATCTATCGTTACACACTTACATGTGTGTGTGATCTATCGTTACAGACTTACACGTGTGTTATCTATCGTTACAGACTTACATGTGTGTGTGATCTATCGTTACAGACTTACATGTGTGTGATCTATCGTTACAGACTTACATGTGTGTTATCTATCGTTACACACTTACATGTGTGTGTTATCTATCGTTACAGACTTACACGTGTGTGTGATCTATCGTTACAGACTTACACGTGTGTTATCTATCGTTACAGACTTACACGTGTGTGATCTATCGTTACAGACTTACATGTGTGTGATCTATCGTTACAGACTTACATGTGTGTGTGTGATCTATCGTTACAGACTTACACGTGTGTTATCTATCGTTACAGACTTACATATGTGTGTGTGATCTATCGTTACAGACTTACACGTGTGTGTGATCTATCGTTACAGACTTACACGTGTGTTATCTATCGTTACAGACTTACATGTGTGTGATCTATCGTTACAGACTTACATGTGTGTGATCTATCGTTACAGACTTACATGTGTGTGTGTGATCTATCGTTACAGACTTACACGTGTGTTATCTATCGTTACAGACTTACATATGTGTGTGATCTATCGTTACAGACTTACACGTGTGTTATCTATCGTTACAGACTTACACGTGTGTTATCTATCGTTACAGACTTACATGTGTGTGATCTATCGTTACAGACTTACACGTGTGTTATCTATCGTTACAGACTTACATATGTGTGTGTGATCTATCGTTACAGACTTACATGTGTGTGTTATCTATCGTTACAGACTTACATATGTGTGTGTTATCTATCGTTACAGACTTACATGTGTAAGTGGTGCGGCACTAGGTACTGTAAGGAGTGTCTCCATGGTGATTTTGTCGGCGAGATGAAGGAGCCAACAAAGTGTAGAATATGTAACCAGGTAAGTTGAGGACTGTTAATCGACTAACTGTTACTATACTAACCTAACTGTGACTATACTAACCTAACTGTGTCTATACTAACCTAACTGTGTCTATACTAACCTGTGACTATACTAACCTAACTGTGTCTATACTAACCTGGGACTATACTAACATAACTGTGTCTATACTAACCTGGGACTATACTAACCTAACTGTGTCTATACTAACCTAACTGTGACTATACTAACCTGGCTGTGACTATACTAACCTGGGACTATACTGACCTGTGACTATACTAACCTAACTGTGTCTATACTAACCTAACTGTGACTATACTAACCTGTGACTATACTAACCTGGCTGTGACTATACTAACCTAACTGTTACTATACTTAACCTGACTGTTACTATACTAACCTGACTGTGACTATACTAACCTGTGACTATACTAACCTAACTGTAACTATACTAACCTAACTGTGTCTATAATAACCTAACTGTGACTATACTAACCTGGCTGTGACTATACTAACCTGTGATTATACTAACCTAACTGTTACTATACTAACCTGACAGTGACTATACTAACCTAACTGTGACTATACTAACCTAACTGTGACTATACTAACCTGTGATTATACTAACCTAACTGTTACTATACTAACCTGACAGTGACTATACTAACCTTACAGTGACTATACTAACCTAACTGTGACTATACTAACCTAAGTGTGACTATACTAACCTAACTGTGACTATACTAACCTAACTGTGTCTATACTAACCTGGCTGTGACTATACTAACTTGTGACTATACTAACCTGTGACTATACTTACCTAACTGTTACTATACTAACCTGACAGTGACTATACTAACCTGTGACTATACTAAGCTAACTGGGTCTATACTAACCTAGCTGTTACTATACTAACCTGGGACTATACTTACCTGTGACTATACTAACCTAACTGTTACTATACTAACCTGGCAGTGACTATACTAACCTGTGACTATACTAACCTGTGACTATACTAACCTGTGACTATACTAACCTAACTGTGGCTATACTAACCTAACTGTGTCTATACTAACCTGGCTGTTACTATACTAACCTGTGACTATACTAACCTAACTGTGTCTATACTAACCTGGCTGTGACTATACTTACCTGTGACTATACTAACCTAACTGTGTCTATAATAACCTGGCTGTGACTATACTAACCTGTGACTATACTAACCTGTGACTATACTAACCTGTGACTATACTAGCCTGTGACTATACTAACCTAACTGTGTCTATACTAACCTGGCTGTTACTATACTAACCTGTGACTATACTAACCTAACTGTGTCTATACTAACCTGACTGTGACTATACTAACCTGTGACTATACTAACCTAACTGTGTCTATACTAACCTGTGACTATACTAACCTAACTGTGTCTATACTAACCTGACTGTATCCTACTAACCTGTGACCTATATACCTAACTGTGTCTATACTAACCTGGCTGTGACTATACTAACTGTGACTATACTAACCTAACTGTGACTATACTAACCTGGCTGTGACTATACTAACCTGTGACTATACTAACCTAACTGTGTCTATACTAACCTGGCTGTGACTATACTAACCTGTGACTATACTAACCTGTGACTATACTAACCTGTGACTATACTAACCTGTGACTATACTAACCTGTGACCATACTAACCTAACTGTGACTATACTTAACCTGACTGTTACTATACTAACCTGTGACTATACTAACCTGTGACTATACTAACCTGTGACCATACTAACCTGTGACCATACTAACCTAACTGTGACTATACTTAACCTGACTGTGACCATACTAACCTAACTGTGACTATACTAACCTGACTGTTACTATACTAACCGGACTGTTACTATACTAACCTGTGACTATACTAACCTGTGACTATACTAACCTGTGACTATACTAACCTGTGACCATACTAACCTAACTGTTACTATACTAACCTAACTGTTACTATACTAACCTAACTGTTACTATACTAACCTAACTGTTACTATACTAACCTAACTGTTACTATACTAACCTAACTGTTACTATACTAACCTAACTGTGACTATGCTAACCTGACTGTGACTATACTAACCTTATTGTATTTGGAAGCAGGAAATCTTGTCACATGTCCTGATTAAAGTTAGATTTCATCAACTACGATGAATGTAACATATATATAACGTGTATGAACCAATAGATTGAAGTCCTCTGAAGAGATCTGTAGTAGGATTATGTAGGTAGGTGGAGATTTTGTACAGAATACAAAATAAGTTTGAAAAAATAGGGCAGAATTTCATTGGCTATCGGATGCTTCCCTTGTCTTTATATATAGGTATTGCTGGCTTTGATATAAGACTAGACATATCCCTGTGTTGTGACTATACCAACCTTGTTATTCCAAGTATTCCAAAAATCAATTAACCGCACTCTTTAGTAATTCGGTAAAAAATAACACCCCTCTTTGAACACATTTTAACCGAATTTTAATCTAGCCCCCCCCCCCCCCCCCCCCCCCCCCCCCCAAAAAACAAAAAGTCTCAATATGGCTATACACGCTAGGAAAGGTCCAAATACATGTAGACTGTAACTAATTATCAAGTCCCTGTGATTCAAACGAACAGGCTTGAGTAGAAGTTGCCCAAAAATAACGAGTTACTTTGGCTGACCCACGGATGTACGGACGGTATATATATTATATAGATGTGTTAGATAGTTAACTAACACAGCTACGAGCAATAAGAAACTAATTATAATAAAACCGAGGGGTAGTTTTAAAATCATAGTGTCATACTGCCGGTCTTTGTGTTGTGATAGAGCTTTGTTTTGGGTGTTTAGTGAAAGGCTTCTTACACAAACTCAACATGAATTCATGATTTATCAGCTTGTTCTCTGGTAATTCATGATTTGTCAGCTTGTTCTCTAGTAATTCATGATTTATCAGCTTGTTCTCTAGTAATTCATGATTTATCAGCTTGTTCTCTAGTAATTCATGATTTATCAGCTTGTTCTCCAGTAATTTCCTGTTTTTTTCATTGGTTGTGTCGACCAGAATGCCATTGCGACGTCATAATATGGACACTCCACATTTTGAGTGTTTAGCCCACCATTATCAGATGGGCTATTCAAATCGCCTTGCGTCCGTGGTCCGTGGTCCGTGGTCCGTCCGTCCGTAAACAATTCTTGTTATCGCTATTTCCCAGCAAGTACTAAAGGGATCTTTCTCAAATTTCATATGTAGGTTCCTCTTGGTCCCTAGTTATGCATATTGCATTTTGGAACCAGTGGAAAAACAACATCGCCGACAGGCAGCCATCTTGGATTTTGACAACTGAAGTTTGTTATCGCTAATTCTCAGAAAGTACTGAAGGGATCTTTCTGGAATTTCATATGTAGGTACCCATTGATCCCTAGGTATGCATATTTCATTTTGGAACCAGTCAGAAAACAACATGGCCGACAGGCAACCATTTTGGATTTTGACAATTGGAGTTTGTTATCGCTATTTTACAGAAGGTACTGAAGGGATCTTTCTCATATTTCATATGTTGGTTCCCCTTGGTCCCTCATATTGCATTTTAGGACCAATCTAAAAATAACATGACCGACAGACAGCCCTTATCGCTTAATCTCAAATTTCATATATAGGTTCCCCTTGTTTGAAAAGTACTGTAGGGGTGTTTCTCAATTTACACAGATTAGTAAGAGGAAGGGAAAAATAGAGAGAAGATCAATCTGACATGGAACATATGAAGATCATTCAATGGTGGGTGCCAAGATCCCTCTGGGATCTCTTGTTAGAGTTTTGTGATAAGAAGTATCTTCAATTTTTCAGCCCTCTTTTGTGATATCTAATGAAGCGCACCTTGGCGGGCAAAATTAAGACTTCGAGACGAATTTCATAAACTGTCGCTTCAAAGCTAGTACAATGTAGTATATAAGATCCTTTACGTATTTTGTGTTTCTTAAGCTATGTGTACTAAATATGCTGTGGGTTTGTTTTTGTTTCTATAATGTGGACTTTATTTTCGGAAAACATGTAAACATAGTGTGCTTAACCATGCGTATTAAATAGTTTAATTAGCTATTTTTGAAGTTGGTATGTCACTGGGTTTGAGGGCCGTTTGAGGGCCGTTTGAGGGCTGAGGGAAGCTATAGTTTCAATATTTCATTTGAACGACAGACTAAAGCGTTCAGAATTCAACGTAACGATATTTGATATATCATAATTTATGTATATTTCATTTAGATTTCTTATACCATTTCACCAACAGATTCGATGTCAAGGGGTTCGGGTTGAATATGTCCCCAATCAAAATAAACCAGAAGACGCTGACAATAAGCGCGGGAAATCGGCTCCTGCTGGAAGAGGGCGTTCCCCAGCGAAAAGTGCCAGGCCTACAAAGTCGGCAAAGGGATCGAAAAGTGCTAAAGGAAAGAAATCAGGGAAAAAGGCAGGAAAGAAGAAAAAGAAGAAGTAGTGGGAATTTACATGCATTAACTGCCGAATGTTTTACATAGATATTTAGTGTAGCATCCTCTCTGGCCCCGGAGATGTACAGGACATTAGACTGATAATACCCAATATGACTAATAGTTAATAGAGAAGTTTCGGAAACAGCTGGATCCTTGGAATGGCTGGGAGATAATTTTGATACCGGACAACAAACCTAAAATGCCATCGCTACCATGCATTTTACTGTCTCAGAGCTCAGGAATATGAAATCGTCTTAATATGTGCTCAAACTGTATTAAGGTGTCAGCTAGCCCGAGTTTCTCTGGCCCTGACACTATGTCTGGTGTCAAGACCAAGGGTATCAGCATGGACTAACTGTATATTAAATAATGTATTTTATTTTTAAGTTTTATTTGAAACTATTTCTGTCACTTTACATTGGAACAGCGAATTTTAAAAATATTGAATATCTGATCACTGGTATACATATTTGATCGCTAATATAAATATTTGGTCGCCTTTGATCGCGAGTATATATATATTATCACCTGTATTTTGATCGCATTTGATCGCTGGTATGATATATGTAATCATCGGTATGTTTGATCATTGGGATGAATATTTGGTCATTGGAATGAATATTTGATCATTGGGATGAACAGAATATTCGATCACTGTTTTGAATATTTACATTGTTTTATGATTAAACAAGTGTCAATAGTAGAATTATTATCATGTGAATGTATACTTTTCATTCCATATGAATATGACATTTATTTTGCCGATTAATTGTATTTACGAGTCCTGGCCTATTTACCAGTCTTGGCCTATTTACTTGTATTGGTATATTTCCTGTCATGGCCTATTTACCAGCCTTGGCCTATTTACATACATTGGCCTATTTACATACATTGGCCTATTTACCTGTCATGGCCTATTCTATTTACCAGTCTTGGCCTATTTACCTGTCTTGGTCTATTTACCTGTCTTGGTCTATTGACTTACCTTGGCCTATTTACCAGTCTTGGCCTATTTACTTGTGTTGGCCTGTTTACCTGTCTTGGCCTATTCTATTTACCAGTCTTGGCCTATTTACCAGTCTTGGCCTCTTTACCTGTCTTGGTCTATTTACCAGTCTTGGTCTTTTTAACAGTCTTTGTCTATTTACCTGTCTTGGTCTATTTACCAGTCTTGGCCTATTTACCAGTCTTGGCCTATTTACTTGTGTTGGCCTGTTTACCTGTCTTGGCCTATTCTATTTACCTGTCTTGGTCTATTTACCAGTCTTGGCCCATTTACCTGTCTTGGTCTATTTACCAGTCTTGGCCTATTTACCAGTCTTGGCCTATTTACTTGTGTTGGCCTGTTTACCTGTCTTGGCCTATTCTATTTACCAGTCTTGGCCTATTTACCAGTCTTGGCCTCTTTACCTGTCTTGGTCTATTTACCAGTCTTGGTCTTTTTAACAGTCTTTGTCTATTTACCAGTCTTGGTCTTTTTAACAGTCTTTGTCTATTTACCAGTCTTGGTCTGTTTACTTGTGTTGGCCTGTTTACCTGTCTTGGCCTATTCTATTTACCTGTCTTGGTCTATTTACCAGTCTTGGTCTTTTTAACAGTCTTTGTCTATTTACCAGTCTTGGTCTGTTTACCTGTCCTGGCCTTTTTACCTGTCTTTGTCTATTTACCTGTCTTGGCCTATTCTATTTACCTGTCTTTGTCTATTTACCTGTCTTGGCCTATTTACCTGTCTTGGCCTATTTACATGTCTTGGCCTAAAGCCTATTCTTTAAAAAAGATGCCTTTTGCCACGTCAGTTTTACCGTGATACATTTGAAATTTACTTGTGTAATTATCATATTTTGTTAATAAATCTTTATATATGTATTTTTTACTCGTTAATAATTTTGATGATGGTCCTTTTTTGTCCCGATTTGAATTGTATACATAGATTAACATGTTCGAGTCTGGTAGCTGTTCAGGGTAACGAGGGAGTAGACTAACGAATGTGAAAAATGGATGAAATATCCCACAATTGCTTATTAATAATTTATAATATGTAATATAGACTTGTTATTTCGTGGTGAGATAAATAACACCTGTTACCGCCTGTTTTCCTAATAAATCTAGTAGCTGTTAACTGTCTTTTTGTATTTCCCCCCAAGAGTAATTCATATGCGTCCACGGTTTGCTGTCGGTCTTTCTGAAGAACTTAACGTCATGCGCAATTTGACAAAAACTTTGCGCACGCATGCAGCACGCACCGGTTGAACAGTCCGTAATTACAGCATTTTAATGACATCAGACTGAATGCACTCCACAGCAACCTATTGGGTGAAAGGACCCACGTATGTATGTAAGGGGCCGCGATGGCCGAGTGGTTAAGGTGTACCGACACTTTAACACTAGCCCTCCACCTCTGGGTTGCGAGTTCGAAACCTACGTGGGGCAGTTGCCAGGTACTGACCGTAGGCCGGTGGTTTTTCTCCGGGTACTCCGGCTTTCCTCCACCTCCAAAACCTGGCACGTCCTTAAATGACCCTGGCTGTTAATAGGACGTTAAACAAAAACAAACCAAACAAACCCACGTATGTGAGAGCATCAACGTCATTCAGGTAAATGTTGTAACTGAAAGTTCATCACGAATGTACACTTGTATTTTGATAACAACATCTTTTAATTCAGGGAATGTTACCATACGAAGTCTGTCTGTCAGTTCACCCTTCCGTCCCTTTTATACTAGGACAACATCATTACTAATATTGACATTGAACCCATGGACCACTTCACTAATGTCAAAAGACACTATCATTTCCCCAAGACAATTAATACAAGCCCGAGGATTGTACAAATTGTTCTGAAAAAGTTATTAGCGATTGTACAAATTGTTCTGAAAAAGTTATTAGCGCTGTGGAATTTTATTTTTCGTAACCATTACCTCGATCTTTCATGTTCTCCCTCACACTAATATCCCTCCTACAAATTGAAACCCAAAGCAAAGTTTTAGATTTTCCCAATTCAATCAGTAATAATTGACTCTGAAGGTAGCACACAGAAAAATAAAACGGAATTAGAGAGGGTCGGATATTCCGCGATATTAAGATAAGCAGACAAAAATCCTCTGTCGAGGACGTGTATAATTCTGTGCTACCGTCATACAGAAACATATACATATTTGTTACTTATATGACCAGCGCCTCTAACGAGGATATTAATTTGGACAGGCAATAAAGATCGGTACTGTAACAAGATAACAGGACAGGTAGTCACGTAAGGTTTGTAAGGGCAATGGGACAAGCAACTGGAAATGGACGTGAGAGGCACGCATATACATAGTCAGGGCCTGGACAACAAAGTAGGACATGGCAGGAGGCACGCATATACACATGTACATAGTCAGGGCCTGGACTGCAAAGTAGGACATGGCAGGAGGCACGCATCTACATAGTCGGGGCCTGGACAACAAAGTAGGACATGCAAATAGGAGATTGAGTTTGGACATGAAATAAGTATATGGAGTTTGGAAAGGAAATAGGTATATATGAGTTTAGTCTGGACAGGAAAGAGGTATAGACATTGGACTGGACAGGAAATAGTTATATGGAGTTTAGACTGGACAGGAAATAGTTATATGGAGTTTAGACTGGACAGGAAATAGTTATACGGAGTTTAGGCTGGACAGAAAGTAGGTATATAGAGTATTGACAGGAAATAAGTATATGGGAAATAGATGTAGGTATATGCAGTTCAGACAATAAATAGGTATATGGAGTTTGGACAGGAAATAGCTGTATAGATTTTGACAGGATATACGTATATGGAGTTTGGACAGGAAATAGCTGTATAGATTTTGACAGGATATACGTATATGGAGTTTGGACAGGAAATAGATGTATAGATTTTGACAGGATATAGGTATATTGAGACTGGATAGGAAAATGAATAATGAGGAGATTGGTATAGACCCGCCGTGATTATTGCTTGTGATTTGATTGGTTCCTGGTCAGCGTGTAACACCATTTACATCCTCCTTACTACATGTATACAGAAGTGCGAAGTGAGATCTGATGTATCGTTATTGACGTAGAACAATAACAACACCGTTACACACCAATTCATATTATCGATAAACAAGAATATCATCTCACGGACAACAAATGTGTACAGCGTTATAACAGACAACAAATTTACATAGTGTTATCACAGACAACAAATTTACATACAGTGTTATCACAGACAACAAATTTACATACAGTGTTATCACAGACAACAAATTTACATACAGTGTTATAACAGACAACAAATGTACATACAGTGTTATCACAGACAACAAATTTACATACAGCGTTATAATAGACAACAAATTTACGTGCAGGATTATCACAGACAACAAATTTACATACAGTTTTATAATAGACAACAAATTTACATACAGCGTTATCACAGACAACAAATTTACATACAGTGTTATAATAGACAACAAATTTACATACAGTGTTATAATAGACAACAAATTTACATACAGCGTTATCACAGACAACAAATTTACATACAGCGTTATCACAGACAACAAATTTTCATACAGTGTTATCACAGACAACAAATTTTCATACAGTGTTATCACAGACAACAAATTTACATACAGCGTTATCACAGACAACAAATTGACGTACAGCGTTATCACAGACATCAAATTTACGTACAGCGTTACAAAAGAAAACGAATTTATATAATTTACATACAGCGCTATCACTGAAAACAAATTCACATCTAATACCATCGCGATAGGTCGACATTCAAATGCATCACTATATATGTATCATTGAGTCTAAAAGTAACTTATGTAGAAAAAATATCAAGATTGATTAGAAATGTCTTAAATACCAATCCGCATTCGTTTGAATATAAAAGGTTAAACTACGCTACCAAATACTGGTCCTGTCACGGAGTAAAGGTTAAAGATTATTTAATTTACCTGAAATAACACACATGCTGCTTATGAAGTTACTTGTAATTAATTACAAATAAAAATATCTTTTTGAGATCAAACGTGCGTAATGGGCAGCAATGAATACATTAATAGGTTTCATTTGTCTTCAGTGTTGGTAACGGTTTGACATTACGAGATGTGTACCAAGCCGTGAGTGGCCAGGCGGTCGCCTGATGAAGTTGATGACCTAGTGATAATCTATGTCATTCAGAAGAAAAAATCTCCACATTCCTTACAGTGTGTACCTCCTGGGCATAATAACGTGAAACGTTACCGTTGCTCAACGTATTGTCATTTACGTGGTAAGTAATAACGCTGACATCCAACAGGTGAGCAAGCCACGGAGTTAAGTAAGCGTCAGGTCTGTCATCGGACCAGTACATGTTGATAGATGAGAGGTATTGCATGTGGCGATGATCTGTGACGCAGATATCACAATAACACGGAGACATCAGACAGTATCCAGGTAAGTTATCATTACCGGCAGAATGGTGATTCATTGATTTACGTTCAATTGTACATTCAGTAACTCTTTGCTTTGAGGATTCTGTTGGAGCCAAACGACAGGTATGTTTATTGTCAAACAGAGGTTCCTTCATAAGTTCGATAGTGACGATCTTAAGGCCCAGAGAAGCCAATTCAAAGCCGACTTGTAACACAACTTAAGGAACTACGTCTTCTTTCTGTCTCCAACCTATAATCCATCTCTACGGTACGATAGGGTACTAAGTTATACAGTCTACTATAGGTATATAGTGTAAGATATAGGTATATATTGTACGATATGGGTATATAGTGTACGATATAGGTATATAGTGTACGATAAGGGTATATAGTGTACGATAAGGGTATATAGTGTTAGATAAGGGTATATAGTGTACGATAAGGGTAGATAGTGTACGATATAGGTATATAGTGTACGATATAGGTATATAGTGTACGATAAGGGTATATAGTATATAGTGTACAATTAGGTGATATAGTGTACGATAAGGGTATATAGTGTACGATAAGGGTATATAGTGTACGATAAGGGTATATAGTGTACGATAAGGGTATATAGTGTACGATATTGGTATATAGTGTACGATAAGGGTATATAGTGTACGATAAGGGTATATAGTGTACGATATTGGTATATAGTGTACGATAAGGGTATATAGTATATAGTGTACGATATGGGTATATAGTGTACGATATAGGTATATAGTGTACGATAAGGGTAGATAGTGTACGATTAGGTGATATAATGTACGATATGGGTATATAGTGTACGATATTGGTATATAGTGTACGATAAGGGTACATAGTATATAGTGTACGATATGGGTATATAGTGTACGATATGGGTATATAGTGTACGATATAGGTATATAGTGTACGATAAGGGTAGATAGTGTACGATTAGGTGATATAGTGTACGATATGGGTATATAGTGTACGATATGGGTATATAGTGTACGATATAGGTATATAGTGTACGATATAGGTATATAGTGTACGATAAGGGTATATAGTGTACGATAAGGTATATAGTGTACGATATGTGTATATAGTGTACGATAAGGGTATATAGTGTACGATATGTGTATATAGTGTACGATATGGGTATATAGTGTACGATAAGGGTATATAGTGTACGATAAGGGTATATAGTGTACGATATGGGTATATAGTGTACGATAAGGGTATATAGTGTACGATTAGGTGATATAGTGTACGATAAGGGTATATAGTGTACGATATAGGTATATAGTGTACGATATAGGTATATAGTGTACGATAAGGGTATATAGTGTACGATATGGGTATATAGTGTACGATATGGGTATATAGTGTACGATTTAGGTATATAGTGTACGATATAGGTATATAGTGTACGATAAGGGTATATAGTGTACGATATGGGTATATAGTGTACGATAAGGGTAGATAGTGTACGATTTAGGTATATAGTGTACGATATAGGTATATAGTGTACGATAAGGGTATATAGTGTACGATAAGGGTATATAGTGTACGATATGGGTATATAGTGTACGATATGGGTATATAGTGTACGATATAGGTATATAGTGTACGATAGATAATGTAGGGGTAGATAGTATGGTACGATAAGGGTGATATAGTGTACGATAAGGGTATATAGTGTACGATAATGGGTATATAAGGTACGATAGGGTTATGTACGATATAGTGTGAATTTACATAGTTATGTACGATAAGGGTATATAGTGTACGATAAGGGTATATAGTGTACGATTAGGGTATATAGTGTACGATATGGGTATATAGTGTACGATAAGGGTATATAGTGTACGATAAGGGTATATAGTGTACGATAAGGGTATATAGTGTACGATAAGGGTATATAGTGTACGATAAGGGTATATAGTGTACTAAGGGTATGTAGTGTACGATAAGGGTATAGTGTACGATAAGGGTATATTGTACGATAAGGGTATATATAGTGTACGATAAGGTTATATAGTATATAGTGTACGATAAGGGTATATAGTGTACGATAAGGGTATATAGTGTACGCTATTGGTATATAGTGTACGATAAGGTTATATAGTGTACGATATTGGTATATAGTGTACGATAAGGTTATATAGTGTACGATAAGGGTATATAGTGTACGATAAGGGTATATAGTGTACGATAAGGGTATATAGTGTACGATAAGGGTATATAGTACGATATGGTATATAGTGTACGATATGGGTATATAGTGTACGATAAGGTATATAGTGTACGATAAGGGTATATAGTGTACGATAAGGGTATATAGTGTACGATAAGGTATATAGTGTACGATATAGGTATATAGTGTACGATATAGGTATATAGTGTACGATAAGGGTAGATAGTGTACGCTATTGGTATATAGTATATAGTGTACGATATAGGTATATAGTGTACGTTATAGGTATATAGTGTACGATAAGGGTAGATAGTGTACGATAAGGGTAGATAGTGTACGATATGGGTATGTAGTGTACGATAAGGGTATATAGTGTACGATAAGGGTATATAGTGTACGATATAGGTATATAGTGTACGATAAGGGTATATAGTGTACAATAAAGGTATATAGTGTACGATAAGGGTATATAGTGTATGATAAGGGTATATAGTGTACGATAAGGGTATATAGTGTACGATATGGGTATATAGTGTACGATAAGGGTATGTAGTGTACGATAAAGGTATATAGTGTACGATAAGGGTATATAGTGTACGATATAGGTATATAGTGTACGATATAGGTATATAGTGTACGATAAGGGTATATAGTGTACGATAAGGGTATATAGTGTACGATAAGGGTATATAGTGTACGATAAGGGTATATAGTATACGATAAGGGTATATAGTGTACGATATGGGTATATAATGTACGATATTGGTATATAGTGTACGATACAGGTATATAGTGTACGATAAGGGTATATTGTGTACGATAAGGGTGTATAGTGTACGATAAGGTTATATAGTGTACAATATGGGTATAAAGTGTACGATAAGGGTATATCGTATATAGTGTATCTTCACGCCACGTGATATACGATAAACACGTGTATTATCACACCACGCGATCAAAAGATAAACGTGTATTATTAAACCACGTGATATATAGATAAACACGTGTATTAGTACACCACATGGTATATGGATAAACACGTGTATTAGTACACCACATGTTATATAGTTAAACACGTATATTAGTACACCACGTGGTATATAGATAAACACGTGTATTATTACACCACGTGATATATAGATAAACACGTGTATTGGTTCACCACGTGATCAAAAGATAAACATGTATTATCACACCATGTGATATATAGATAAACACGTGTATTATTACACCACGTGATATATAGATAAACACGTGTATTGGTTCACCACGTGATCAAAAGATAAACATGTATTATTACACCACGTGATATAAAGATTAACACGTGTATTATTACACCATGTGATGTAAAGATTAACACGTGTATTATTACACCACGTGATATAAAGATTAACACGTGTATTATGACACCAGGACATTTCTGAACACGTGTATTTTCCCATTGAGAGGTTTTGACCCGTGGTGTCTGGGGTTATCTGTCAGCCGGTCATGTGTGTCCGAGACTCCATCATTGTCGTGTAAACATTAACACTCCTTCAGATTTAAGAAGATGGAACGATTGTCTGAAAAATCTATTATTTCCTGGTAATATTGTTTTTTTACACAGTCGTACTTTTAACGCATATACTTCATACATGCCCGCCAGCATTTACTTCTTTTAACAATGAAAGGATTGAACCACAAAAAACAAACAAACAAACAAAACAAAAGACAAACAATCAAATAAACAAAAAACAAACCGAAAAAAAGATTTATCAAAATTTAGATTATCAAGCTACAGATGTACATGAAATAGCTAGAAAAGAAAAAAACGAACGAAAAGCGTGAATGATGTTTGTCCTTTTAACAACGGAATACGCGTATTTTCCTAAACATTAGCTATATTGCAAAATGCGACCACTAATGTTCAAGTTAGATAACTCAATTTCACTTAATAACAACATGACATTATTGGCACTAAAGCGAAATTAATAATACTGTTGTGTTGTCTATCGTCTAAAATAAACACATGTATCACTGTGGTCTCAACATTACATACATCTGTATCACTGTGGTCTCAATATTAAATATACCTGTATCACTGTGGTCTCAACATTATATATATCTGTATCACTGTGGTCTCAACATTATATATATATATCTGTATCACTGTGGTCTCAACATTATATATACCTGTATCACTGTGGTCTCAACATTATATATATATATCTGTATCACTGTGGTCTCAACATTATATATACCTGTATCACTGTGGTCTCAACATTAAATATATATATCTGTATCACTGTGGTCTCAACATTATATATATCTGTATCACTGTGGTCTCAACATTATATATATATATCTGTATCACTGTGGTCTCAACATTATATATACCTGTATCACTGTGGTCTCAACATTAAATATATCTGTATCACTGTGGTCTCAACATTAAATATATATATCTGTATCACTGTGGTCTCAATATTATATATATCTGTATCACTGTGGTCTCAACATTACATACATCTGTATCACTGTGGTCTCAACATTAGATACACCTGTATCACTGTGGTCTCAACATTACATACATCTGTATCACTGTGGTCTCAACATTACATACATCTGTATCACTGTGGTCTCAACATTACATACATCTGTATCACTGTGGTCTCAACATTACATACATCTGTATCACTGTGGTCTCAACATTATATATATATATCTGTATCACTGTGGTCTCAACATTAAATATATCTGTATCACTGTGGTCTCAACATTAAATATATCTGTATCACTGTGGTCTCAACATTAAATATATCTGTATCACTGTGGTCTCAACATTAAATATATCTGTATCACTGTGGTCTCAACATTAAATATATCTGTATCACTGTGGTATCAACAGTATATATATCTGTATCACTGTGGTATCAACATTAAATATATCTGTATCACTGTGGTCTCAATATTACATACACCTGTATCACTGTGGTCTCAACATTACATACATCTGTATCAATGTGGTATCAACATTATATATATCTGTATCACTGTGGTCTCAACATTACATACATCTGTATCAATGTGGTCTCAACAGTATATATATCTGTATCACTGTGGTCTCAACAGTATATATATCTGCATCACTGTGGTCTCAACAGTATATATATCTGTATCACTGTGGTCTCAACAGTATATATATCTGTATCACTGTGGTCTCAACATTAAATATATCTGTATCACTGTGGTCTCAACAGTATATATATCTGTATCACTGTGGTATCAACATTATATATATCTGTATCACTGTGGTCTCAACATTACATATATCTGTATCAATGTGGTCTCAACATTAAATATATCTGTATCACTGTGGTATCATCATTAGATACATCTGTATCACTGTGGTCTCAACATTAGATACATCTGTATCAATGTGGTATCAACATTAAATATATCTGTATCACTGTGGTCTCAACATTACATACATCTGTATCACTGTGGTCTCAACATTACATACATCTGTATCACTGTGGTCTCAACATTAAATATATCTGTATCACTGTGGTATCATCATTAGATACATCTGTATCACTGTGGTCTCAACATTAAATATATCTGTATCACTGTGGTCTCAACATTAAATATATCTGTATCAACGTGGTCTCAACAGTATATATATCTGTATCACTGTGGTCTCAGCATTAAATATATCTGTATCACTGTGGTCTCAACAGTATATATATCTGTATCAATGTGGTCTCAACAGTATATATATCTGTATCACTGTGGTCTCAACAGTATATATATCTGCATCACTGTGGTCTCAACAGTATATATATCTGTATCACTGTGGTCTCAACAGTATATATATCTGTATCACTGTGGTCTCAACATTAAATATATCTGTATCACTGTGGTCTCAACAGTATATATATCTGTATCACTGTGGTCTCAACATTATATATATCTGTATCACTGTGGTCTCAGCATTAAATATATCTGTATCACTGTGGTCTCAACAGTATATATATCTGTATCACTGTGGTCTCAGCATTAAATATATCTGTATCAATGTGGTCTCAACAGTATATATATCTGTATCACTGTGGTCTCAACATTAAATACATCTGTATCAACGTGGTCTCAACATTAAATATATCTGCATCACTGTGGTCTCAATATTAAATATATCTGTATCACTGGTCTCAATATTACATACATTTGCATCACTGTGGTCTTATCATTTCATACATCTGTATCAAGGTGGTCTTAACATTAAATAATCTGTATCACTTTGGTCTCAATATTACCTTCATCTGTATCACTGGTCTCAACATTAAATATATCTGTATACATAAATGTGGTCTTAACATTTCATACATCTGTATCACGTTGGTTTCAACATTATGTACTCTTGATGGTGTGGATTATAAGGGATTGTAAACGATTTAAATAATTACTTTAACAAAATAAAACTGATCACTTGAAGAACCTTTTTAGCCGCAACATTATACAGGTAGATGTAACGACTCTA
Organism: Pecten maximus; assembly: GCF_902652985.1. Lineage (NCBI taxonomy): Eukaryota > Metazoa > Mollusca > Bivalvia > Pectinida > Pectinidae > Pecten > Pecten maximus. Next base: position 4,871,671 of record NC_047016.1, read on the forward strand.
GTTATGTGAAACAATTTGAAAAAAAAGATTCGATGAACAGAAATAGATGTTTAATATATGTGCATAATTTCCTAATTATTAGTACACGAAAAGGTGTAATCAGCGCCTTGAAACTGAACCTTTATAGCCTAACTGGTGTATATTATACAAATTAACAGATACGGATATAGATGATCTTATACAACGTCTGTCATTGTTGTTATAAGATTGTAATGAGACTGATGACCTGGTGAAGGACGTATTCACCGAATACCAATCTGATCAAGGTCTATAATAAACTGCTTCCTGTTCACCAATCGGTAGCCGGTCTTATGTAAGTTTCAGGTATGGAAGCTGTGAATGCTCATGTCGGCATTGTCATTCAGATGTCAGCCATAGTACACAAAGAATAACTTCATTAATGGACACGGAAACTTCTGTGTTATCTGATCTCAGACCGTGAGGTCCATCAATGGTACCTGTAACTCAGTAAATATATTCTGTATATAAATTGTTTAGAGAAAACCCATGGTGTAGCCCTCAGATTAAAACATGTTATAGTTAACAATAAGTATACTGTCGACGAATTCCATAACATGTTTCGATATCCACCATCATTAGCTGGAGATATAAAACTACATGTATAAATAAACAATACTACAAACATAAAACTACATGTATAAATAAACAATACTACAAACATAAAACTACATGTATAAATAAACAATACTACACACATAAAACTACATGTATAAATAAACAATACTACACACATAAAACTACATGTATAAATAAACAATACTACACACATAAAACTACATGTATAAATAAACAATACTACAAACATAAAACTACATGTATACATAAACAATACTACAAACATAAAACTACATGTATAAATAAACAATACTACAGACATAAAACTACATGTATAAATAAACAATACTACAAACATAAAACTAAATGTATAATTAAACAATACTACAGACATAAAACTACATGTATAAATAAACAATACTACAGACATAAAACTACATGTATAAATAAACAATACTACAAACATAAAACTACATGTATAAATAAACAATACTACAAACATAAAACTACATGTATAAATAAACAATACTACAAACATAAAACTACATGTATAAATAAACAATACTACAAACATAAAACTACATGTATAAATAAACAATACTACACACATAAAAATAATTGTCCTTCATAATGCGATTCTAAAAAATACCGTAATTGTATATCAACGAATACAAACACTGCATTTCGAACGAGAAAGAACATCCCATAAGAACGAGAAAGAACATCCCATAAGACCAATCTAATACGTATACGAGCGAAGCTTCCACATGCCCCATATGATCAACATACATATTTCAACCCAATATCTTAAATCATCTAAAGTCTTTAACTTAAATCAATGTGTGATTTCATGGCAGTTAATGTCGTTATAAATGAGTAAGGAACAATGTAGACGCTAGCTGTTACAAAGAGACATCTATATAAAGTCTGCGTATTAATCTAGATACCAAAGCCCTTGGGTTTTCATTTACATATAACTGTACTGTTTAGATATGTTACCGAGCATTTTATTATGGTTTTTGTGGTTTTACACCGCCACCACCGTCATGCTTTGAGATCGTCTAAATTCCAATTGAACCTATTTTTTTTTACATTAACTAAAGGACGAATGTGTCGTCAAAGGATTATGATTTATATTATGTTAGTTCGTATGGTAACTGGTAGGTGGTTAGTTGGTGTAGTAAGTGGTTAGTTGGTGTAATATGTCGTTAGTTGGTTTAATAGGTCGCTAGTTGGTGTAGTTGGTCGTTAGTTGGTGTGGTAGGTCGTTAGTTGGTAGTTAATTGGTGTAGTAGGTCGTTAGTTGGTGTAGTAGGTCGTTAGTTGGTGTGGTAGGTCGTTAGTTGGTGTGATAGGTCGTTAGTTGGTGTGGTAGGTCGTTAGTTGGTGTGATAGGTCGTTAGTTGGTGTAGTAGGTCGTTAGTTGGTGTAGTAGGTCGTTAGTTGGTGTAGTAGGTCGTTAGTTGGTGTGGTAGGTCTTTAGTTGGTGTAATAGGTCGTCAGTTTGTGTGGTAGGTCGTTAGTTGGTGTATTAGGTCGTTAGTTGGTGTAGTAGGTCGTTAGTTGGTGTAGTAGGTCGTTAGTTGGTGTGGTAGGTCGTTAGTTGGTGTGGTAGGTCGTTTGTTGGTGTGGTAGGTCGTTAGTTGGTGTGATAGGTCGTTAGTTGGTGTAGTAGGTCGTTAGTTGGTGTGGTAGGTCGTTAGTTGGTGTGGTAGGTCGTTAGTTTGTGTGGTAGGTCGTTAGTTGGTGTGATAGGTCGTTAGTTGGTGTAGTAGGTCGTTAGTTGGTGTAGTAGGTCGTTAGTTGGTGTAATAGGTCGTTAGTTGGTGTGGTAGGTCTTTAGTTGGTGTAATAGGTCGTTAGTTGGTGTGGTAGGTCGTTAGTTGGTGTATTAGGTCGTTAGTTGGTGTAGTAGGTCGTTAGTTGGTGTAGTAGCTCGTTAGTTGATGTAGTAGGTCGTTAGTTGGTGTGGTAGGTCGTTAGTTGGTGTAGTAGCTCGTTAGTTGGTGTGATAGGTCGTTAGTTGGTGTGATAGGTCGTTAGTTGGTGTAGTAGGTCGTTAGTTGGTGTGATAGGTCGTTAGTTGGTGTAATAGGTTGTTAGTTGGTTTGGTAGGATTCTGTGTTACCATAATACGAGGGCTGATTGATATTGCCGGACATATTGTATTATTTTTCAACATAATCCCCTTCAGTATCTATGCACTTACTTTTATAGAACTCATTTTCTTTGCTGTTCGGAAAGTCATCCACTGCATGTATGGCGTCATCATCGGACTGAAAGTGGGTGCCTGAAATAGCTGTTTTCAGTTTTAGAAATAGATGAAAGTCTGATGGAGCGAGATCAGATGAATAAGGCGGTGCTCAATCAATTTAAAGCCACAGTCGTGAATGACAGCCATGGCAATGACAGACTTGTGAACGGGAGCATTGTCCTGTTGGAATAACACACCTTTAGTGAGCTTTTCGCGGTGCTTAAGTTTAATATTTTTCCGTAACTGCCTCAGAAGTGAAGCATAGTATGTGCCATTGATTGTTTGTCCCTTTTGGAGATAATTTACCAGCAGAATACTATCTGCATCCCAAAAAACCGAGGCCATAACCTACCCAGCTGATGGAACAGTCTTTGCCTTCTTTGGCAGGGGAGAGCCAGGGTGCTTCCATTGTTTCGATTGTTGTTTGGCCTCTTGGGTAAAATGATTGACCCATTTTTCAACCATAGTGACAAATCTCTGAAGAAAGTTGGCAGGATCTTCTTCTAAAAGGTAAAGATTAGCACGCGATAATGTGCACCTGGTGTGCTTCTGATCAACTGTCACAAGTATTGGTACCCATCGGGCCGAAAGCTTTCTCATTGTAAGATCATCGGTCAGAATGGAATGTACTCTTTCCTGTGAAATACCAACTCTACTGGCTATATATCTATATGTGACTCGTTTGTCGGTCATATCATAACAATATCATGAACTTTACTGACTATTTCTGGGGTTGCAGCATTGACAGGCCTTCCATGACGGGGGTCATCCTCAAGGCTCTGTCAGCCGCGCTTAAATTCCACCACCCACCTTTTCACTGTAGCATATTAATGGGCATGTTTCCCTAGCGTTGCTACCATATCATTATAGATATCCTTAGGCGTTAAACCTTTTTATGCAAATAATGGATCACTGCTCATTCACCGATTTTGTCCATTTTGCAAAAGCCGCTTTTAAAATCCTTCAGTGCCTCCTTCTATACGAGGCTGACAACATATCAATCACCCTTATAGGACATGTACACTGTGTTGTGTTAAACAACTCAATCATCTTCTTTTTACTGCCAGTATTAACTAACTAAAAACTATTACTTCATCAATGTACAATTTGCATATGTTTATACTTCTGCCTATCAGTTACAAGATGTTGGATTTTGTGTCGTGTTTCACAACTGTTAACTTAGGAGCGTCTTCATTTCTGATGTTGTCACACATATACATTTGGACGATATCGAGTGTATGTGTTCCGAATGCCAAGTATTTTACTTACCTACATACATTTTATAATTACCATCGATGATTTATACGCCACCGTGACCTTTGCAGTACTTACTATCTACTAGTAATAAATTAAATTATAGCCCGTAAATTTAAGGGACGTTCTCACTTGTTTTAATGAGGTAACTCGATCTGGGCAATACACCAATTTAATCTATATCTATAGTCATTTATATTAATGTCTTGAAATTCCTTCTGAACCTCCGGTGAGTTCCACAGGTTATTCTTCTCGCTACAATTTTCCCTTTTCGTTTAGGTCTGTTTTCACAGAAAGTAATCGGTAATATCAAATGTATACCTCTCGTTTACAATGGCGATACAAAACATTTCTTTATATCTCCAACGATTCACTATTCCTAACCATATGTCTCTTCTTATTGAATACAAACATTAAATCTATAACATATGAATACAAACATTAAATCTATAACATATGAATACAAACATTAAATCTATAACATATGAATACAAACATTAAATCTATAACATATGAATACAAACTGTATTTTTATTCGCAAAAATGTGTTTGTTAATTGCAATGGATATTTAATTTGATGACCGTTAAGTCATATCATCGGGCTATTTGGAACTCTCTCTCTCTCTCTCTCTCTCTCTCTCTCTCTCTCTCTCTCTCTCTCTCTCTCTCTCTCTCTCTCTCTCTCTCTTTTTTACCGCATTCAAATCATTTCTTAACAAAGAGTTCATCCGAAGAATACTTTTAAAGTGTCTTATTCTATTTCATGTACCAAAAGACAACTAAAATTCTATTCTTTGAAAAGTGGTCCTCCGATGCGCTGGTAACAAAATATTGAAAAAAAAGTAATTGATGGAAATATTTTAATTCAGCATTAACTGATTATACGACCATGTCGACACGAGACACACATGGATGGGTAGTGTAAAATTCCTATTCAATATGTCAATTTTACTTTAATTCACTATGATGCTTATTGACTACGGGAATCACTGAGATCACGTGATATTTTACCTGTCTGTCGCTGTACGTAGCCTAAGTCAGGCTTTCAAAAACAAATGTTTCTACAAACCATTTAGCTATTCTTACATGCGTGAATGCTCTACAGGTCCAACTCACCTACATATCCCAACCCTCTACATCAGGTCCCGAACCTCTACATCAGGTCCCGACCCTCTACATCAGGTTCCAACCCTCTACATCAGGTCCCGACCCTGTACATCAGGTCCCGACCTTCTACATCAGGTCCCGACCCTGTACATCAGGTCCCAACCCTCTTCATCAGGGTCCGACCCTGTACATCAGGTCCCGACACTTAACATCAGGTCCCGACCCTGTGTATCAGGTCCCGACCCTCTACATTAGGTCCCAACCCTCTACATCAGGTCCCGACCCTCTACATCAGTCCCCACCCTCTACACCAGGTCCCGACCCTGTACATCAGGTACCGACCCTCTACATCAGGTCCCGACCCTCTACATCAGGTCCCGACCCTCTACATCAGGTCCCGACCCTCTACATCAGGTCCCGACCCTCTACATCAGGTACCGACCCTCTACATCAGGTCCCAACCCTCTACATCAGGTCCCCACCCTCTACATCAGTCCCCACCCTCTACACCAGGTCCCGACCCTGTACATCAGGTCCCGACCCTCTACATCAGGTTCCGACCCTCTACATCAGGTCTCGACCCTCTACACCAGGTCCCAACCCTCTACATCAGGTGGTCCCGACACTCTACATCAGGTCCCTTCCATCTACACCAGGTCCCGACCCTCTACATCAAGTCCCGACCCTCGACACCAAGTCCCTTCCCTCTACATCAGGTCCCGACCCTCTACATCAAGTCCCGACCCTCGACACCAAGTCCCAACCCTCTACATCTGGTCCCGACCCTCTACATCAAGTCCCGACCCTCGACACCAAGTCCCTTCCCTCTACATCAGGTCCCTTCCCTCTACATCAGGTCCCAACCCTCTACATCAGGTCCCGACCCTCTACAGCAGGTCCCGACCCTCTACATCAGGTCCCGACCCTCTACATCAGGTCCCGACCCTCTACATCAGGTTCCGACCCTCTACATCAGGTCCCGACCCTATACATCAGGTCTCGACCCTCTACACCAGGTCCCAACCCTCTACATCAGGTCCCGACCCTCTACATCAGGTCCCTTCCATCTACACCAGGTCCCAACCCTCTACATCAGGTCCCGACCCTCTACATCAGGTCCCTTCCATCTACATCAGGTCCCGACCCTCTACATCAGGTCCCGACCCTATACATCAGGTCTCGACCCTCTACACCAGGTCCCAACCCTCTACATCAGGTCCCGACCCTCTACAGCAGGTCCCGACCCTCTACATCAGGTACCGACCCTCTACATCAGGTTCCGACCCTCTACATCAGGTCCCGACCCTCTACATCAGGTTCCGACCCTCTACATCAGGTCCCGACCCTATACATCAGGTCTCGACCCTCTACATCAGGTCCCAACCCTCTACATCAGGTTCCGACCCTCTACATCAGGTCCCGACCCTCTACATCAAGTCCCGACCCTCGACACCAAGTCCCTTCCCTCTACATCAGGTCCCAACCCTCTACATCAGGTCCCGACCCTCTACAGCAGGTCCCGACCCTCTACATCAGGTACCGACCCTCTACATCAGGTCCCGACTTTCTACATCAGGTACCAACCCTGTACATCAGGTCCCGACACTTTACATCAGGTCCCGACCCTGTACATCAGGTCCCGACCCTCTACATTAGGTCCCAACCTTCTACATCAGGTCCCGACCCTCTACATCAGGTCCCGACCCTCTACATCAGGTTCCGACCCTCTACATCAGGTCCCGACCCTATACATCAGGTCTCGACCCTCTACACCAGGTCCCAACCCTCTACATCAGGTCCCTTCCATCTACACCAGGTCCCAACCCTCTACATCAGTCCCCACCCTCTACACCAGGTCCCGACCCTGTACATCAGGTCCCGACCCTCTACATCAGGTCCCGACCCTATACATCAGGTCTCGACCCTCTACACCAGGTCCCAACCCTCTACATCAGGTGGTCCCGACCCTCTACATCAGGTCCCTTCCATCTACACCAGGTCCCCGCCCTGTACATCAAGTCCCGACCCTCGACACCAAGTCCCTTCCCTCTACATCAGGTTCCGACCCTCTACATGATTTGGTATGAAGCTCCTAGACCATATCGATGTGGTACCAAGCTCCTAGACCATACTGATGTGGTACCAAGCTCCTAGACCATACTGATATGGTATCAAGCTCCTAGATCATACTGTTGTGGTACCAAGCTCCTAGACCATACTGCTGTGGTACCAAGCTCCTAGACCATACTGATTTGATACCAATCTCCTAGACCATATTGATTTGATACCAAAATCCTAGACCATACTGCTGTGGTACCAAGTTCCTAGACCATACTGTTGTAGTACCAAGCTCCTAGACCATATTGATTTGATACCAAAATCCTAGACCATACTGCTGTGGTACCAAGCTCCTAGACCATACTGATTTGGTACCAAGCTCCTAGACCATACTGATGTGGTACCAAGCTTCTAGACCATACTGATGTGGTACCACGCTTCTAGACCATACTGATGTGGTACCACGCTCCTAGACCATACTGATGTGGTGCCAAGATCCTAGACCATACTGATGTGGTACCAAGCCTCTAGACCATACTGATGTGGTACCAAGCTCCTAGACCATACTGATGAGGTACCAAGCTCCTAGACCATACTGCTGTGGTACCAAGCTCCTAGACCATACTGATTTGGTACCAAGCTCCTAGACCTTACTGATGTGGTACCAAGCTCCTAGACCATACTGTTGTAGTACCAAGCTCCTCGACCATACTGATGTGGTACCAAGATCCTTGACCATACTGATGTGGTACCAAGCTCCTAGACCATACTGTTGTAGTACCAAGCTCCTCGACCATACTGATGTGGTACCAAGATCCTTGACCATACTGGTGTAGTACCAAGCTCCTAGATCATACTGTTGTGGTACCAAGCTCCTAGACCATACTGATGTGGTACCAAGCCCAAGTCATACACTAATCATTACTAAAATTTCTTTGGTTTTTAATGATAATCTTATTTTTCTATAAACATGTCTGTTTTATTTTCCAGATTAGCCGCCAACCCAATAAATAACTGATTTCTAAATAGCAACAAAGCCAACTTGTTAAAGAGAACAATCCAGGATTTTACACATCAATGCACAAGACTGACATCAAAATATTCAACAGTCATTCTTATTTGTCGGTTATGACCAATGCAAGAGAACCGTAATATTATATGTGACGTCATATGGATATAATGGACGTCTCAGGGTAGTGCCAAATGCCATTCCATATTCCTTATTCCAGTAATGGAGTCCCAGATCGTGTGACAGCCTTTGTTTTTTATGCTAAAATTAGCAATACAATATTACTACGTCATTAAAACTACCTTATCTATGAAGTGGAATTTCCAGGTGTACAAAGATGGAATGATAAGAAAGAAAATACTGTAAAGGTTGGAATGACGTCATATAACTGGGGCTAACATTCCATGAAATGGAAGTAAAATAAACCTCGACGAAAACATTGTAACTCACGTCCGGTCTATAAGTGAGTGGGGCCTACATTAACATACATAGTTCACCTAGGTAACAGGCTGGACGGACACGGTGACCACGTGTCGTACATGTCGGCGCGCGTGTAGTACATGTCGTTCGTGAGGTTTGACAGGTCGAAGTGTACGCTACCATCACGACCGTCCACCTTGCACGCATTAATGCTTCCGTTCAACAAGAAGTGAGTTTGATTGGAAGGAAGGGTGATCATAATATTTTCAATTATTTCCACACAGCAAGGCACGTCACCCTGTCACATTTGTCCCACGACGAAGGAAATGTATTGAGCACGATGTTAGAAATTGTTGTAGCATTAGGTATGTGGAAACTTCTTTATGTCGTCATGGTCTATGTCAATAACGTGACCTCTGATTCCGTCGTTCGTGTTAGAGGGGGACTTTTATCGGGTGTTCAACTTTCTACGTCACAAGGCCATGTGACATCATATCTAGGTGTGCCGTACGCGAAAGCACCTTTAGGTCCACTTCGGTTTCAGAAACCGGATGTTACTGTTAAATGGGATGGAATTCGAAATTCAACTTTTTTTAGCCCTATCTGTATGCAAAGCATCAGAAACGACGGTCTTCAAATGCTGACAATGAGCGAAAACTGTTTATTTCTTAACATCTACGTCCCTGGTGACATTCGTTCTTCAAACAACGATAAACTTCCGGTTGTTGTGATTGTGCATCCTGGTTACTTTCAGGGAGGTTCCGGTGCAATGATCGATGGGAAATCCATTGCCATTTCTAATCATGTGATCGTAGTGACATTTAATTTTCGACTTGGAGTGTTTGGCTTTCTGTCACTGGAGGGTCACTATCCGGGTAATGTGGGTCTACTTGACCAGGTGGCAGTATTAAATTGGGTGAAACAGAATATTGCACGTTTCAATGGAAATCCAAAAAATGTTGTGTTAGTGTGTGATTATTTCACGTCTCAAAAACACATATCGAGTACATTTAATAACTTGTATGACAAGATAGTGACCTACAGTGGTGATTTTGAGTTCGAAAACAAAGAAACGAACACTTTATTTAACTTTGACGTTATACGACAACGCTGTGCGTCAATTGGTCAGTCAATACACAAATGTCTACTGCAGCTCGATCCGTCATCTCTCCTGAATTCATCAAACCTATCTACAGGACGGCGGACACGTCCATTGTTTTGGCCCGTCTCTGATAGTAATTTTCCAGCAAGAGTCCATGGAGCAATGTTCGGTAGATTAGTTCCTCATCCGAACATGGTGGATGTGATCCTCACTGACTTACCATTTCTAGATCAAAAGACTAGCCATCGGCACGACTGTGATTCCACAGACTTTGAAGAAATGAGTCAACACGTCGTAGATTTATTGGCTGTTGACACGAACGAGAGGACAAAACAGCTGATGGTGAAAACATTAACAGCATTCTACTACTCAAACCAGGAGGATTGTGGTGTCAATATGGTAGCCGACTTTCTATGGTCAAGCGTTCTTTCCTTCGCAAACTCCTATTATACACAGGGCTTGACTCTCTTGACCAGTGTAGGCTTGTCCGTCAGTAATGATAAGAATGTGACCACAACATTAATGTGCGTACTGACGAACTGTAGTGCAGATGTCCAGTCCGTAAATCATGCTCTGTCTCAGTTTGTGAGATATGGGTAAGTAGCACGCTCTGTCTCAGTATGAGATATGGGTAAGTAACACGCTCTGTCTCAGTGTGTGATATGGGTAAGTAACACGCTCTGTCTCAGTGTGAGATATGGGTAAGTAACACGCTCTGTCTCAGTGTGAGATATGGGTAAGTAGCACGCTCTGTCTCAGTGTGTGAGATATGGGTAAGTAGTCCGCTCTGTCTCAGTTTGTGAGATATGGGTAAGTAGCACGCTCTGTCTCAGTGTGAGATATGGGTAAGTAGCACGTTCTGTCTCAGTATGTGGGATATGGGTAAGTAGCACGCTCTGTCTCAGTGTGTGAGATATGGGTAAGTAGTCCGCTCTGTCTCAGTATGAGATATGGGTAAGTAGTCCGCTCTGTCTCAGTGTGAGATATGGGTAAGTAGCACGCTCTGTCTCTGTGTGAGATATGGGTAAGTAACACTCTCTGTCTCAGTGTGAGATATGGGTAAGTAGTCCGCCCTGTCTCAGTTTGTGAGATATGGGTAAGTAGTCCGCTCTGTCTCAGTGTGAGATATGGGTAAGTAGCACGCTCTGTCTCAGTGTGAGATATGGGTAAGTAACACGCTCTGTCTCAGTGTGTGATATGGGTAAGTAACACTCTCTGTCTCAGTGTGAGATATGGGTAAGTAGTCCGCTCTGTCTCAGTTTGTGAGATATGGGTAAGTAACACGCCCTGTCTCAGTATGAGATATGGGTAAGTAGCACGCTCTGTCTCAGTGTGAGATATGGGTAAGTAACACGCTCTGTCTCAGTTTGTGAGATATGGGTAAGTAACACGCCCTGTCTCGGTGTGTGAGATATGGGTAAGTAGTCCGCTCTGTCTCAGTGTGAGATATGGGTAAGTAGTACGCTCTGTCTCAGTGTGTTAGATATGGGTAAGTAACACGCTCTGTCTCAGTGTGTGATATATGGGTAAGTACTCCGCTCTGTCTCAGTTTGTGATATATGGGTAAGTAGCACGCTCTGTCTCAGTGTGTGAGATATGGGTAAGTAGTCCGCTCTGTCTCAGTTTGTGAGATATGGGTAAGTAGCACGCTCTGTCTCAGTGTGAGATATGGGTAAGTAGTCCGCCCTGTCTCAGTTTGTGAGATATGGGTAAGTAGTCCGCTCTGTCTCAGTTTGTGAGATATGGGTAAGTAGCACGCTCTGTCTCAGTGTGAGATATGGGTAAGTAGTCCGCTCTGTCTCAGTGTGAGATATGGGTAAGTAGTCCGCTCTGTCTCAGTGTGAGATATGGGTAAGTAGTCCGCTCTGTCTCAGTGTGTGAGATATGGGTAAGTAGTCCGCTCTGTCTCAGTGTGAGATATGGGTAAGTAGCACGCTCTGTCTCAGTGTGTGAGATATGGGTAAGTAACACGCCCTGTCTCAGTGTGAGATATGGGTAAGTAGCACGCTCTGTCTCAGTGTGAGATATGGGTAAGTAGCACGCTTTGTCTCAGTGTGTGAGATATGGGTAAGTAACACGCCCTGTCTCAGTGTGAGATATGGGTAAGTAGCACGCTCTGTCTCAGTGTGTGAGATATGGGTAAGTAGTCCGCTCTGTCTCAGTGTGAGATATGGGTAAGTAGCACGCTCTGTCTCAGTGTGTGAGATATGGGTAAGTAGTCCGCTCTGTCTCAGTGTGAGATATGGGTAAGTAGTCCGCCCTGTCTCAGTTTGTGAGATATGGGTAAGTAGCACGCTCTGTCTCAGTGTGTGAGATATGGGTAAGTAGTCCGCTCTGTCTCAGTGTGAGATATGGGTAAGTAGTCCGCCCTGTCTCAGTTTGTGAGATATGGGTAAGTAACACGTTCTGTCTCAGTGTGTGGGATATGGGTAAGTAGCACGCTCTGTCTCAGTGTGAGATATGGGTAAGTAGTCCGCTCTGTCTCAGTGTGAGATATGGGTAAGTAGTCCGCTCTGTCTCAGTGTGTGAGATATGGGTAAGTAGCACGCTCTGTCTCAGTGTGTGAGATATGGGTAAGTAACACTCTCTGTCTCAGTGTGAGATATGGGTAAGTAGCACGCTCTGTCTCAGTGTGAGATATGGGTAAGTAGTCCGCCCTGTCTCAGTTTGTGAGATATGGGTAAGTAGCACGCTCTGTCTCTGTGTGAGATATGGGTAAGTAGCACGCTCTGTCTCAGTGTGAGATATGGGTAAGTAGTCCGCTCTGTGTCAGTGTGTTAGATATGGGTAAGTAGCACGCTCTGTCTCAGTATGAGATATGGGTAAGTAGCACGTTCTGACTCAGTGTGTGAGATATGGGTAAGTAACACGTTCTGTCTCAGTGTGTGAGATATGGGTAAGTAACACGCTCTGTCTCAGTTTGTGAGATATGGGTAAGTAGCACGCTCTGTCTCAGTGTGTGAGATATGGGTAAGTAGCACGCTCTGTCTCAGTGTGAGATATGGGTAAGTAGTCCGCTCTGTCTCAGTGTGAGATATGGGTAAGTAGCACGCTCTGTCTCAGTGTGTGATATATGGGTAAGTAACACGCTCTGTCTCAGTGTGTGATATGGGTAAGTAACACGCTCTGTCTCAGTGTGAGATATGGGTAAGTAGCACGCTCTGTCTCAGTGTGTGATATGGGTAAGTAGCACGCTCTGTCTGAGTGTGTGAGATATGGGTAAGTAGTCCGCTCTGTCTCAGTGTGAGATATGGGTAAGTAGCACGCTCTGTCTCAGTGTGTGAGATATGGGTAAGTAGCACGCTCTGTCTCAGTGTGTGAGATATGGGTAAGTAGCACGCTCTGTCTCAGTTTGTGAGATATGGGTAAGTAGCACGCTCTGTCTCAGTGTGTGATATGGGTAAGTAACACGCTCTGTCTCAGTGTGTGATATATGGGTAAGTAACACGCTCTGTCTCAGTGTGTGAGATATGGGTAAGTAGTCCGCCCTATCTCAGTGTGTGATATGGGTAAGTAGCACGCTCTGTCTCAGTTTGTGAGATATGGGTAAGTAGTCCGCTCTGTCTCAGTGTGAGATATGGGTAAGTAGCACGTTCTGTCTCAGTTTGTGAGATATGGGTAAGTAACACGCTCTGTCTCAGTGTGTGAGATATGGGTAAGTAGTCCGCCCTGTCTCAGTGTGAGATATGGGTAAGTAGCACGCTCTGTCTCAGTGTGTGAGATATGGGTAAGTAGTCCGCCCTGTCTCAGTGTGTGATATGGGTAAGTAGCACGCTCTGTCTCAGTGTGTGATATGGGTAAGTAACACTCTCTGTCTCAGTGTGTGAGATATGGGTAAGTAGCACGCTCTGTCTCAGTTTGTGAGATATGGGTAAGTAGCATGCTCTGTCTCAGTGTGTGAGATATGGGTAAGTAGTCCGCTCTGTCTCAGTGTGAGATATGGGTAAGTAGTCCGCTCTGTCTCAGTGTGAGATATGGGTAAGTAGTCCGCTCTGTCTCAGTTTGTGAGATATGGGTAAGTAGCACGCTCTGTCTCAGTATGAGATATGGGTAAGTAACACGCTCTGTCTCAGTGTGTGATATGGGTAAGTAACACGCTCTGTCTCAGTGTGAGATATGGGTAAGTAACACGCTCTGTCTCAGTGTGAGATATGGGTAAGTAGCACGCTCTGTCTCAGTGTGTGAGATATGGGTAAGTAGTCCGCTCTGTCTCAGTTTGTGAGATATGGGTAAGTAACACGTTCTGTCTCAGTGTGTGATATGGGTAAGTAACACGCTCTGTCTCAGTGTGTGATATGGGTAAGTAGCACGCTCTGTCTCAGTGTGTGAGATATGGGTAAGTAGCACGCTCTGTCTCAGTGTGAGATATGGGTAAGTAGTCCGCTCTGTCTCAGTGTGAGATATGGGTAAGTAGCACGTTCTGTCTCAGTGTGTGAGATATGGGTAAGTAGCACGCTCTGTCTCAGTGTGAGATATGGGTAAGTAGCACGCTCTGTCTCAGTGTGAGATATGGGTAAGTAGTCCGCTCTGTCTCAGTTTGTGAGATATGGGTAAGTAGCACGCTCTGTCTCAGTGTGTGAGATATGGGTAAGTAGTCCGCTCTGTCTCAGTGTGTGAGATATGGGTAAGTAGCACGCTCTGTCTCAGTGTGAGATATGGGTAAGTAGCACGCTCTGTCTCAGTGTGAGATATGGGTAAGTAGCACGCTCTGTCTCAGTTTGTGAGATATGGGTAAGTAGCACGCTCTGTCTCAGTGTGTGAGATATGGGTAAGTAGCACGCTCTGTCTCAGTGTGTGAGATATGGGTAAGTAGCACGCTCTGTCTCAGTGTGTGAGATATGGGTAAGTAGTCCGCCCTGTCTCAGTATGAGATATGGGTAAGTAGCACGCTCTGTCTCAGTGTGAGATATGGGTAAGTAACACTCTCTGTCTCAGTGTGTGAGATATGGGTAAGTAGTCCGCCCTGTCTCAGTGTGTGAGATATGGGTAAGTAGTCCGCTCTGTCTCAGTTTGTGAGATATGGGTAAGTAGCATGCTCTGTCTCAGTGTGTGAGATATGGGTAAGTAGCACGTTCTGACTCAGTGTGTGAGATATGGGTAAGTAACACGCTCTGTCTCAGTGTGTGAGATATGGGTAAGTAACACGCTCTGTCTCAGTGTGTGAGATATGGGTAAGTAGTCCGCCCTGTCTCAGTGTGTGAGATATGGGTAAGTAGTCCGCTCTGTCTCAGTTTGTGAGATATGGGTAAGTAGCATGCTCTGTCTCAGTGTGTGAGATATGGGTAAGTAGTCCGCCCTGTCTCAGTGTGTGAGATATGGGTAAGTAGTCCGCTCTGTCTCAGTGTGTGAGATATGGGTAAGTAGTCCGCTCTGTCTCAGTGTGAGATATGGGTAAGTAGCACGCTCTGTCTCAGTGTGTGAGATATGGGTAAGTAGTCCGCTCTGTCTCAGTGTGTGAGATATGGGTAAGTAACACGCTCTGTCTCAGTGTGTGAGATATGGGTAAGTAGTCCGCTCTGTCTCAGTTTGTGAGATATGGGTAAGTAGCACGCTCTGTCTCAGTGTGTGAGATATGGGTAAGTAGTCCGCTCTGTCTCAGTGTGAGATATGGGTAAGTAGCACGTTCTGTCTCAGTGTGTGAGATATGGGTAAGTAGTCCGCTCTGTCTCAGTGTGTGAGATATGGGTAAATAGCACGCTCCGTCTCAGTTTGTGAAATATAGGCAAGTACAATGCTCTGTCCGAGTTTGTGAGATATTTGTAAGTAGCACGTTCTGTCTCAGTGTGTGATATGGGTAAGTAACACTCTCTGTCTCAGTGTGTGAGATATGGGTAAGTAGTCCGCTCTGTCTCAGTGTGAGATATGGGTAAGTAGCACGCTCTGTCTCAGTGTGAGATATGGGTAAGTAGCACGCTCTGTCTCAGTGTGAGATATGGGTAAGTAGCACGTTCTGTCTCAGTGTGAGATATTTGTAAGTACCACGTTTGTCTCTTTTCGTGAGATATGGGTAACGTTAAGTAGGCTTACCACTTATTGAGTAATGGGATTAGTGGTTTTCTATATTTTACTCAACAATCAATTGATAATTTAAAGAATACTTATTCATTTGTAAATTGCTATTGATATTCATGGTTTATGAGCCACGTTTACACTTTTGAATACTGAAAACATTAAAATATATCTCGTATATAGTTTGAATATATCTGTATACATTCTATATATATTAATGTTTTAATAACTAAATGTATATACATTTGTATAACCATTTAATTGATTTTTATGTATATTTCACTGTCGGTAGGAGACAGAGTTAGCGTGTTCGTCAATATAACGGTATTATTAATATAGTGAGCTTATTCGTACTATAACCAGGTAATATGTGGAGATAGTAATCTTATTCTTACTATAACCGGGTAATATGTGGAGATCGAGTTGGCTTATTCTTACTATAACCGGGTAATATGTGGAGATCGAGTTGGCCTATTCTTACTATAACCGGGTAATATGTGGAGATCGAGTTGGCCTATTCTTACTATAACCGGGTAATATGTGGAGATCGAGTTGGCTTATTCTTACTATAACCGGGTAATATGTGGAGATCAAGTTGGCTTATTCTTACTATAACCGGGTAATATGTGGAGATCGAGTTGGCTTATTCTTACTATAACCGGGTAATATGTGGAGATCGAGTTGGCTTATTCTTACTATAACCGGGTAATATGTGGAGATTGAGTTGGCTTATTCTTACTATAACCGGGTAATATGTGGAGATTGAGTTGGCTTATTCTTACTATAACCGGGTAATATGTGGAGATAGTAATCTTATTCTTACTATAACCGGGTAATATGTGGAGATCGAGTTGGCTTATTCTTACTATAACCGGGTAATATGTGGAGATTGAGTTGGCTTATTCTTACTATAACCGGGTAATATGCGGAGATAGAGTTGGCTTATTCGTACTATACCGGTAATATGTGGAGATAGTAATCTTATTCTTACTATAACCGGGTAATATGTGGAGATAGTAATCTTATTCTTACTATAACCGGGTAATATGTGGAGATAGTAATCTTATTCTTACTATAACCGGGTAATATGCGGAGATAGAGTTGGCTTATTCTTACTATAACCGGGTAATATGTGGAGATTGAGTTGGCTTATTCTTACTATAACCGGGTAATATGTGGAGATAGTAATCTTATTCTTACTATAACCGGGTAATATGTGGAGATAGTAATCTTATTCTTACTATAACCGGGTAATATGTGGAGATTGAGTTGGCTTATTCTTACTATAACCGGGTAATATGCGGAGATTGAGTTGGCCTATTCTTACTATAACCGGGTAATATGTGGAGATTGAGTTGGCTTATTCTTACTATAACCGGGTAATATGTGGAGATTTAGTTGGCTTATTCTTACTATAACCGGGTAATATGTGGAGATAGTAATCTTATTCTTACTATAACCGGGTAATATGTGGAGATTGAGTTGGCTTATTCTTACTATAACCGGGTAATATGTGGAGATAGTAATCTTATTCTTACTATAACCGGGTAATATGCGGAGATTGAGTTGGCTTATTCTTACTATAACCGGGTAATATGTGGAGATCGAGTTGGCTTTTTCTTACTATAACTGGGTAATATATGGATATAGCAATCTTATTCGTACTATACCGGTAATATGCGGAGACAGTAATCTTATTCTTATTATAACCGGGAAATATGTGGAGACAGGAGTTGGCTTATTCTTACTATAACCGGGTAATATGCGGAGATAGAGTTGGCTTATTCGTACTATACCGGGTAATATGTGGAGATAGTAATCTTATTCTTACTATAACCGGGTAATATGTGGAGATAGTAATCTTATTCTTACTATAACCGGGTAATATGCGGAGATAGCGTTCACTTATTCGTACTATACCCAGTGATATGTTTCCTTTCACAGCTATCCTACTTTTGCTGACGATGCGATTGTGTGGAGGCCGTATACACCTACATCTAAAAACTACTTGTCCATCAATGACGGTAGCCTAGCAACAGGTGATGCCAGCTCGTGGCCATTCCGTCAGCTGGAACTTCTATGGTTTGATCTTTTACCATCACTTGGCGTAAAGATGACATCGGAGAAATCAGATGACAGCCACCTGGATATACCGCATAACGGATGCATTACTAACTATGGTAACCGCCAGGAAATAATAAAGTCCAGTTTTTCATTAAGATAATAGAGGTTTATGAATGTTTCCATCCATGCTGTAAATGTTTTCTCGGGTTTACCAGGCCAATCATAATATTTACATTTTTATTGTGAATAATCTCATTTTTAAGGCTAAACCTACAGTATACCATATATTAGTTAACTATGAAATTCCTGTGAACCAAATCTCTAACAACAACTTTAAATTAAGGCTGCGAGATTTCATATTTACTAAAGCTATATATTATATATATTTCAATTATTTTCAGCTGAAGAACAATGGGGATTATCACCATCCCAGGTAGGTTGATTGTTTACGTTGATTTTATATTTCGTTAGCTATACGACCTTTACCGAAGGTGGCCCATTGTACAACAATGTGGCTATCTAGTAGTGTAGTGTCCTTACAAGGGTAAAGATAACTCGTGTTCGTACCAGAGATCCCAGCGGGTACCCGGGGCCCACCATTGTATGATCATTATAGGATCTATATTGGACTGATATTTTTTTCTACTTTTCTCATATTCCCATTGTCTTCCTGGTTGAAATCAATAGCATCCAACATAGGATATTTGAGGAAGATTTAAAAAGAAATTTCTGATGAATGGTTAAACATGCACAACTAGAGACCAAGGGGAACTTACATATGAATTTTGAGAAAAAATCCTCAGGTACTTTTCAAGAAATGACGTTAAAAAGGATTCCTTACAGACAGACGGCGGATAAATGCCGATTTCAATAGCCATTTGATGATGGAAGACTTAAGATATTTGAAAAATATAGATAAACAAGAGATCCCAGAGGGATCTTGGCGCCCACCATTGAATGATCAGGGGTCGACATTAACTTTTTTCTGCACTAAATTCACTTGTCCGAATGAAATAATCACTTGTCCTACATGTGTTTCTACTTTCCATCTGTTATGTGTAAACAGCGAGATGATTTATTATAGTGTAGAGGTAAGCACTGCAAGCCATAATTTTGACTCATAATAATTACTAACAACAATAAAACAGCTAGAAAGCATTATTACAAGTTATTAAGTTTTACTAAACCATCCTTTTTTTACCTAAAAGCAGATGAATGAAGTACTTTAAAATAATTAACTTTCATGAAGAACTGTTCGACTAAACTTATTAAACAAACTTACTACTGTAAAAACATTAAAACATGTCACCGTTTTCTAGGGCACGGTAGTCTGCTTCATCTGTAGCCTCCTTAATTATATCAAAACTGATTCATTTTTATTACGATTCCAGCAGACGGTATCTGTCATAGTATCAATGCTCTCACATGTACAGCATTCGCATGCGTTTCAAACATACTAGTGATACCGATTACATGTTTTCGAGAGCCCTCGGAAGTCTGCCATCATTTCTATGTAGTTCCGAAGGAAGCTTTAATAAGCATGCAACTCACTTCCGTTCGATGGTTAACACAATTTAAAGGAGTTTTTACTCATTTTACAGTGAGTATTGAATCAGTTTTGACTTCAGAATATAACATAAATAAAACACAATGACAGATTTGTTACTTGTCCCGTCGGACAAGTACTTTAATGATTTCACTTGTCCGACATCAATTTCGTCTGGTACCGGACAATCGGACAAGCGTTAATGTCGACCCCTGATGATCTTTATAGGTTCCATGTCAGATTGATCTTTTCTCTACTTTTCCCTTCCTCTAAGTCTTACTAATCTGTGTAAATTCAGAAACAGCCCTCTAGTACTTTTCAAACAAGAGGAACCTCTATAAAAAATTTAAGATTTAGCGATAATGGCTGTCTGTTGTTTTCGGATTGGTCCCAAAATGCAACACCAGGGACCAAGGGGAACCTACATATGAAATTTGAGAAAGATCCCTTCAGTACCTTCTGTAAAATAGCGATAACAAACTTCAATTGTCAAAATACAAGATGGCTGCCTGTCGGGCAGGTTGTTTTCTGACTGGTCTCAAAATCCAATATGCATAACTAGGCACAGAGGGCAACCTACAAATGAAATTTCAGAAAGATCCCTTCAGCAATTTCTGATAAATAGCGATAACAAACTTCAATTGTCAAAATCCAAGATGGTTGTCTGTCCGCCATGTTGTTTTCCTATTGGTCCCAAGATGCAATATGCAGAACTACAGACCAAGGGGAACTTACAAAAATGTTTGAGAAAGATCCCTTCAGTACTTTCTGAAAAATAGCGATAACAAACTTCAAATGTCAAAATCTAAGATGGCTGCCTGTCGGCCATGTTGTTTTACGATTAGTCTCAAAATGCAATATGAATAACTAGGCACCCAGGGGAGCCTACATATGAAAATTTGAGAAAGATCCCTTCAGTACTTTCTGAGAAATAGCGATAACAAACTTCAATTATCAAAATCCAAGATGGCTGCCTGTCGGCCATGTTGTTTTCCGATTAGTCTCAAAATGCAATATGCATAACTAGGCACCAAGGGGAGCCTACATATGAAATTTGAGAAAGATCCCTTTAGTACTTTCTCAGAAATAGCGATAACAAACTTCAATTGTCAAAATCCAAGATGGCTGCCTGTCGGCCATGTTGTTTTCCGATTTGTCTCAAAATGCAATATGCATAACTAGGCACCAAGGGGAACCTACATATGAAATTTGAGAAAGATCCCTTCAGTACTTTCTCAGAAATAGCGATAACAAACTTCAATTATCAAAATCAAAGATGGCTGCCTGTCGGCCATGTTGTTTTCCTATTGGTCCCAAGATGCAATATGCAGAACTACAGACCAAGGGGAACTTACAAAAATGTTTGAGAAAGATCCCTTCAGTACTTTCTGAAAAATAGCGATAACAAACTTCAAATGTCAAAATCCAAGATGGCTGCCTGTCGGCCATGTTTTTTTCCGATTGGTCTCAGCCTGTTTGTGTGGATTGATTATTATAACACTGTGACCTTGACAGCCTGTTTGTGTGGATTGGTTATTATAACACTGTGACCTTGACAGCCTGTCTGTGTGGATGGGTTATTATAACACTGTGACCTTGACAGCTTGTCTGTGTGGATGGGTTATTATAACACTGTGACCTTGACAGCCTGTTTGTGTGGATGGGTTATTATAACACTGTGACCTTGACAGCCTGTTCGTGTGGATGGGTTATTATAACACTGTGACCTTGACAGCCTGTTTGTGTGGATGGGTTATTATAACACTGTGACCTTGACAGTCTGTTTGTGTGGATGGGTTATTATAACACTGTGACCTTGACAGCCTGTTTGTGTGGATTGATTATTATAACACTGTGACCTTGACAGCCTGTTTGTGTGGATTGGTTATTATAACACTGTGACCTTGACAGCCTGTTTGTGTGGATGGGTTATTATAACACTGTGACCTTGACAGCCTGTTCGTGTGGATTGGTTATTATAACACTGTGACCTTGACAGCTTGTTTATGTGGATGGGTTATTATAACACTGTGACCTTGACAGCCTGTTTGTGTGGATGGGTTATTATAACACTGTGACCTTGACAGCCTGTCTGTGTGGATGGGTTATTATAACACTGTGACCTTGACAGCTTGTCTGTGTGGATGGGTTATTATAACACTGTGACCTTGACAGCCTGTTTGTGTGGATGGGTTATTATAACACTGTGACCTTGACAGCCTGTTCGTGTGGATGGGTTATTATAACACTGTGACCTTGACAGCCTGTTTGTGTGGATGGGTTATTATAACACTGTGACCTTGACAGTCTGTTTGTGTGGATGGGTTATTATAACACTGTGACCTTGACAGCCTGTTTGTGTGGATTGATTATTATAACACTGTGACCTTGACAGCCTGTTTGTGTGGATTGGTTATTATAACACTGTGACCTTGACAGCCTGTTTGTGTGGATGGGTTATTATAACACTGTGACCTTGACAGCCTGTTTGTGTGGATGGGTTATTATAACACTGTGACCTTGACAGCCTGTTTGTGTGGATGTGTTATTATAACACTAATCTTATATGCTTCATTACAGTTAGAGGCCCTCCTCTTCAGTCTTATCCTGGGCACGCTCTTCCTGCTTGTCATCGTCACTGCCCTGTTCCGAATCCTCTGTCATTTCCGTGGTAGGAAATTTGTCAAGGCGCAAGGTCGAGGAACACACAAAAAACCAGCACCAGCGGAAAATTCATCAAACCACATGGAAACCCTGAGCCATGTAATTATCCCGAACCATACAGGACTACAGAACAACACAAGATCGCGAAATCATACCGAAAACGATACGGAGACACACTGCCATAACATAAACTCTACAACACCCCTGTAATCATCGTCTTTTTACTCAGGAGAAAAGGTTCTACTCTTCATAATTCCATAGTAATTCACATGAACGGAGGACAAAAAGTTTCGTTACTCAGCAGGTTGTGTAACAGACTACTAAAACTCTGTTTTAGATCAAGAGTCACATAGGTGCCGGTGAAACTAAAGCTGTGATGAAAGCAACCCTTGATACTTCCATTTTACAACAATGGAGTACAAAACTGTCTCGGCTATTTGGATTTCTTTGCTGTAGTAAAGTAATACGGTAGTTCAAATGTTAACTTAGACATACTGACCAATAACGAGCAGAGAACCCAGACAATCTTCAGCAAACTCGCATAAAGGAGGTACGTATACTACATCCAATCACATGGAGGTACTATAGCTGATCATCCGGGACATACACCCAATCACATGGAGGTACTACACCCAATCACATGGAGGTACTACACCCAATCACATGGAGGTACTACAACTGATCACATGGAGGTACTACACCCAATCACATGGAGGTACTACACCCAATCACATGGAGGTACTACACCCAATCACATGGAGGTACTACACCCAATCACATGGAGGTACTACACCCAATCACATGGAGGTACTACACCCAATCACATGGAGGTACTATAGCTGATAATCCGGGACATACACCCAATCACATGGAGGTACTACACCCAATCACATGGAGGTACTACACCCAATCACATGGAGGTACTACAACTGATAATCCGGGACATACACCCGTACACTTTCATTCTGTCGTGTATGTCAGTCAGTGACGGGGTGTTGACATACTCTTTTCATTCTGTCGTGTATATGTCAGTCAGTGACAGGGTGTTGACATACTCTCTACATTCTGTCGTGTATATGTCAGTCAGTGACAGGGTGTTGACATACTCTCTACATTCTGTCGTGTATATGTCAGTCAGTGACAGGGTGTCGACATACTCTCTTCATTCTGTCGTGTATATGTCAGTGACGGGGTGTTGACATACTCTCTTCATTCTGTCAAGTATATGTCAGTCAGTGACAGGGTGTTGACATACTCTCTTCATTCTGTCCTGTATATGTCGGTCAGTGATTAAATAGATTGTCATTAGAATAATTTCCTTGAGATGGTGCTATACAATTGTCATATGATAAATTAATATTTAAATATATTTATGATAATAAATAATGAGAGCAAAGATCATTTTTGTGTCCTGGTTATTCCTTTTTAATGACTCGTAAATGCCTTGCTACAGTTTTAAAGGCTATGATTATCTCCAACTTTGAGCAATCCTTCAATTTGGATGACTTCACTAACACGAAAATTCTGTTTCAAAACCTTGTTTATCTCATATAAATAGCACATTTCTGTATTTTTTGACTTTCAGTCTTCAATGTCAGAAATGTTTTCAGTCTCCAGAAATGTTGCTTGAACATTCCAGTTGATTGTTTCTATTTGTGATACAATGCCACATTGTTGTGTGTTTGCATATCTGTACAAGAAAGATGCAAACCTCTTTATTTCTCAGATGCTACCCTGACACAGCAGTAAACAGTCAATGACACTATAATCAAACATTCCTACAGGTACAGCTGGTGTTTGGTGGTAACATAGACCTGCTACGCTATGTTTATCCCCTAGGTATGTGACAAGTTTACTGTTCAGCATTATTCCTGTAAGTGTCTGAGGAGAGTGAGCCCACATATCGACTAAATGTTGTAGTTATGGGCCGACTGTTCAGCTATATAAATATCCATGTTAAACTGCATTCCCTTTGTTATATGACGGACGACTGGGCCCACTGTTTGACCTCTGTTGGACAGTTTGGGTATTTTTGCAGAGCATCCAGAATCTGTGAGGGATGGACGAGCAGCGACAATAGGCGATATTCCTTCTGTACCCGAGACCCAGCTCCATCTATTGTCTTCACTAACTCTAATGCAATCAGGTGTTCAAATGCCTGAAAAATGGGTGATTAATCACTTAGAATATCAGAGAGGATTTATAGAAACACAAGTAATGAGAACTACAAAATGTAAAACAATAAGATCCAATGATACTGATAACAATGGAGCAAAACATAAAACTTCATGGAAAAGTCAAATTGACCCAGGTATTTAATGCATTAATAGGATGTATATATCACTCGGTAGAGTACAGCCGAGTGATGATTAGAATATGTATTAAATCTCAAGTGCTTGCATATTCTCTCCAGGAATTAAACTGTGGAAGTTTGAACCTTTCAGATTAAAGAGTTATATATACACCTGATTTCTCTAACCTAGAAACTCAACAAAACCATTCTAACACACCTGATTCTCTAAATATGTTACCAATACCAACCAAAACCTGGTTTCTATGTGAACATATTGACAAATGAATGGGTGAATAAAATATACAATAAAGTTTTAACCAAATAATTACCTTCAACACAACTGCTTTTTCGTAAACTTGCATGGATGACCTCCTCTGGGCAAATTTTCGGTATTCTGAAATTGTTGAAATAATGGCATATTAATTACTCTGTGTTCAAGACTTTTACTGAAATAATCGAACATTTGATCATGCATGTAATCACCAATATACCCAGCTACTAGGTACAGTAAGTTATCCAGAACTGAAAACAATAGAACGCTGACAATAAGAACTTTCATTACAGAGCTACAGATGACCAACAATTATATGATTTCATATCACAGCATTTCCTCATTGTATTCTTTGTTAACTTGCTCTAAACGCAATTACCTTCATCTAAAAATAGTATAGTGATCTGACATTGACCCTTACACTTTGTGTAAACTTTCATTAAATCACATTAATTAGAGATAGGAAGATAGCGCCATATATGCCCAAGTTCACTCCTGTAAACTGGCAGTTCTGTAAACATTCAATTTACACAGAATTCATTGGGAAAATTATTAATGTGAATATACGTCTCAGGAGTATTTACAGTATATATGCTTACCACTGTAGACCATTTCAAAATTGAATGGTTCACCATCGTAAATTTCAGTCAGGTGCTTCATAGCGATGATGAGACAGAGCTCGAGGATTGAAACTCCTGAATCACAAATATCATACATTTTTCATAAATATTACATACACATGTAACACTGTGTCACAGCAAACCTCACAATAAAAAAAAGATTAAAAGAAATAAACCTTTGAATCTAAAACAAGATTTTGTAAGCTCAACTCTCAAGGTAATTCTGAATAACAAGAATACTTTACCATGAAGCATAGCTGACTTGGTGTCAGTGGACTGCATCTTCATACCATCAACAAAATCAGCAGGAACAAGGAATGGATGAGTATCACTTACACAACATACAGGGTACATCTGTAAATATAATGGTAAGATTAACCTCCCTTCTGTACACACAGGGTACATCTGTAAATATAACTGTCAGATTTACCTCCCTTCTATACATACAGGGTACATCTGTAAATATAATGGTCTGAATTACCTCCCTTCTGTACATACAGGGTACATCTGTAAATATAACTGTCAGATTTACCTCCCTTCTGTACATACAGGGTACATCTGTAAATATAACTGTCAGATTTACCTCCCTTCTGTACATACAGGGTACATCTGTAAATATAACTGTCAGATTTACCTCCCTTCTGTACATACAGGGTACATCTGTAAATATAACTGTCAGATTTACCTCCCTTCTATACATACAGGGTACATCTGTAAATATAACTGTCAGATTTACCTCCCTTCTGTACATACAGGGTACATCTGTAAATATAATTGTCTGAATTACCTCCCTTCTGTACACACAGGGTACATCTGTAAATATAATTGTCTGAATTACCTCCCTTCTGTACACACAGGGTACATCTGTAAATATACTGGTCTGAATTACCTCCCTTCTGTACATATAGGGTACATCTGTAAATATAATGGTCTGAATTACCTCCCTTCTGTACATACAGGGTACATCTGTAAATATAATGGTCTGAATTACCTCCCTTCTGTACATCTGTAAATATAACTGTCAGATTTACCTCCCTTCTGTACATACAGGGTACATCTGTAAATATAACTGTCAGAATTACCTCCCTTCTGTACATACAGGGTACATCTGTAAATATAACTGTCAGAATTACCTCCCTTCTGTACATACAGGGTACATCTGTAAATATAACTGTCAGATTTACCTCCCTTCTGTACATACAAGGTACATCTGTAAATATAATGGTCTGAATTACCTCCCTTCTGTACATACAGGGTACATCTGTAAATATAACTGTCAGAATTACCTCCCTTCTATACATACAGGGTACAGCTGTAAATATAATGGTCTGAATTACCTCCCTTCTGTACATACAGGGTACATCTGTAAATATAACTGTCAGATTTACCTCCCTTCTATACATACAGGGTACATCTGTAAATATAATGGTCTGAATTACCTCCCTTCTGTACATACAGGATACATCTATAAATATAATGGTCTGAATAACCTCCCTTCTGTACATACAGGGTACATCTGTAAATATAACTGTCAGAATTACCTCCCTTCTATACATACAGGGTACATCTGTAAATATAATGGTCTGAATTACCTCCCTTCTGTACATACAGGGTACATCTGTAAATATAACTGTCAGATTTACCTCCCTTCTGTACATACAAGGTACATCTGTAAATATAATGGTCTGAATTACCTCCCTTCTGTACATACAAGGTACATCTGTAAATATAACTGTCAGATTTACCTCCCTTCTGTACATACAGGGTACATCTGTAAATATAATGGTCTGAATTACCTCCCTTCTGTACATACAGGGTACATCTGTAAATATAACTGTCAGATTTACCTCCCTTCTATACATACAGGGTACATCTGTAAATATAACTGTCAGATTTACCTCCCTTCTGTACATACAGGGTACATCTGTAAATATAATGGTCTGAATTACCTCCCTTCTGTACATACAGGGTACATCTCTAAATATAATGGTCTGAATTACCTCCCTTCTGTACATACAGGGTACATCTGTAAATATAACTGTCAGATTTACCTCCCTTCTGTACATACAAGGTACATCTGTAAATATAACTGTCAGATTTACCTCCCTTCTGTACATACAAGGTACATCTGTAAATATAACTGTCAGAATTACCTCCCTTCTGTACATACAGGGTACATCTGTAAATATAATGGTCTGAATTACCTCCCTTCTGTACATACAGGGTACATCTGTAAATATAATGGTCTGAATTACCTCCCTTCTGTACATACAGGGTACATCTGTAAATATAATGGTCTGAATTACCTCCCTTCTGTACATACAAGCTACATCTGTAAATATAATGGTCTGAATTACCTCCCTTCTGTACATACAGGGTACATCTGTAAATATAACGGTCGGATTTACCTCCCTTCTGTACATACAGGGTACAGCTTTACCCTACATAACAATACAAAGTACTCACTCTCCCGTTCTCTGGAAGTCCTCGCCTACATAACAATACAAAGTACTCACTCTCCCGTTCTCTGGAATTCCTCGCCTACATAACAATACAAAGTACTCACTCTCCCATTCTCTGGAATTCCTCGCCTACCTAACAATACAAAGTACTCACTCTCCCATTCTCTGGAATTTCTCGCCTACATAACAATACAAAGTACTCACTCTCCCATTCTCTGGAATTCCTCGCCTACCTAACAATACAAAGTACTCACTCTCCCATTCTCTGGAATTTCTCGCCTACATAACAATACAAAGTACTCACTCTCCCATTCTCTGGAAGTCCTCGCCTACCTAACAATACAAAGTACTCACTCTCCCGTTCTCTGGAAGTCCTCGCCTACATAACAATACAAAGTACTAACTCTCCCGTTCTCTGGAAGTCCTCGCCTACCTAACAATACAAAGTACTCACTCTCCCATTCTCTGGAAGTCCTCGCCTACCTAACAATACAAAGTACTCACTCTCCCGTTCTCTGGAAATCCTCGCCTACCTAACAATACAAAGTACTCACTCTCCCGTTCTCTGGAAGTCCTCGCCTACCTAACAATACAAAGTATACACTCTCCCTTCTCTGAAGCTGTCTACATCCTACTCACCAGAAGCTGCTGTAGTGTCCTGACATCCTTGTTGAACTCAAACTGTCGTCGGAGGACACCTTGTATGGTCTGATCAGAGGCCAGCTCCTACAGATACGAGTAATACACTTAGTCAGAGTCCAGCTCCTATCGATACAAGTTATACACTTAGTCAGAGGCCAGCTCCTACAGATACGAGTTATACACTTAGTCAGAAGCCAGCTACTACAGATACGAGTTATACACTTAGTCAGAAGCCAGCTACTACAGATACGAGTTATACACTTAGTCAGGGGCCAGCTCCTACAGATACGAGTTATACACTTAGTCAGGGGCCAGCTCCTACAGATACGAGTTATACACTTAGTCAGAGGCCAGCTCCTATCGATACACGTTATATACTTAGTCAGAGTCCAGCTCCTATTGATACGAGTTATACACTTAGTCAGGGGCCAGCTCCTACAGATACGAGTTATACACTTCGTCAGTGTCCAGCTCCTACAGATACGAGTTATACACTTAGTCAGAGGCCAGCTCCTACAGATACGAGTTATACACTTAGTCAGAAGCCAGCTCCTACAGATACGAGTTATACACTTAGTCAGAGTCAAGCTCCTATCGATACGAGTTATACACTTAGTCAGAGGCCAGCTCCTACAGATACGAGTTATACACTTAGTCAGGGGCCAGCTCCTACAGATACGAGTTATACACTTAGTCAGGGGCCAGCTCCTACAGATACGAGTTATACACTTAGTCAGAGGCTAGCTCCTACAGATACGAGTTATACACTTAGTCAGTGTCCAGCTCCTAGATACGAGTTATACACTAAGTCAGGGGCCAGCTCCTACAGATACGAGTTATACACTTAGTCAGAGGCCAGCTCCTACAGATACGAGTTATACACTTAGTCAGGGGCCAGCTCCTATTGATACCAGTTATACACTTAGTCAGAGGCCAGCTCCTATTGATACGAGTTATACACTTAGTCAGAGGCCAGCTCCTACAGATACGACTTATACACTTAGTCAGGGGCCAGCTCCTACAGATACGAGTTATACACTTAGTCAGAGGCAAGCTCCTATCGATACGAGTTATACACTTAGTCAGAGGCTAGCTCCTACAGATACGAGTTATACACTTAGTCAGGGGCCAGCTCCTATTGATACGAGTTATACACTTAGTCAGGGGCCAGCTCCTACAGATACAAGTTATACACTTAGTCAGGGGCCAGCTCCTACAGATACGAGTTATACACTTAGTCAGGGGCCAGCTCCTATTGATACCAGTTATACACTTAGTCAGAGGCCAGCTCCTACAGATACAAGTTATACACTTAGTCAGGGGCCAGCTCCTACAGATACGAGTTATACACTTAGTCAGAGGCCAGCTCCTACAGATACGAGTTATACACTTAGTCAGAGGCTAGCTCCTACAGATACGAGTTATACACTTAGTCAGAGGCCAGCTCCTATCGATACGAGTTATACACTTAGTCAGAGGCCAGCTCCTACAGATACGAGTAATACACTTAGTCAGCGTCCAGCTCCTACAGATACGAGTTATACACTTAGTCAGGGGCCAGCTCCTACAGATACGAGTTATACACTTAGTCAGCGTCCAGCTCCTACAGATACGAGTTATACACTAAGTCAGAGGCTAGCTCCTATTGATTCGAGTTATACACTTAGTCAAAGGCCACCTCCCAAATACCAAAGAGAAAAGTTGTACACTTAGTCAAGGACCAGCTCCTACAAATGTAAGTTGTACACATACTTTTTTACTAGATGTGATGTCTGTCTGTTGAAATGATATTCATCATAGCAAGATGCAAGGATGATGAAATCGAAAAATAACTTTTAGGCTTTTGTACAGTTCATCCCGTCACTTTTTAAACAAATCAATGTATATAATGACTGATTCAGTTAAAACATTTGACCAATATTGTACAAGTTAATTTGTCACTTTGTCCTGTTCCTAATAAAGTATTAATATAAAGTACATACAACAATGAAAAATTATGAATTTCAAGCTAGAATCGTGCAAACAAATGAACAGGTTTCAAACTTCTGTTAGCATTGTTTAACTATACATAACTTATATACAATAGTGTAGAATAAAGTCTATACGGTACCTGAATATGTTGGTTCCAAGCCTTTACAAACTTCCTGTCTGTGAAGTCATCGGGGAGACTGAGATATGTGATGAAGAGGTTGGTGTAGTCCCCTAGTGTGATGTTGTTAAATAGATGGATCTGTCGGTGTGAAAATCGTGACTTCACTCTCTTCTCCAACAGCTCAACAACATCCTGAAACAGGTTTAGATTTAGGCTTTATTGTACATACAAAGAGGAAACCCAGGTAGTCAGGTAGGTGATCCCCATACATTTTTATGTCTGATTGGGGAATCAAACAAACCCTGGTTGACTTGGTGAAGGGGGAGTGTGTAACCACAGCTCCACCTCACTACTAAGGATATCACCGATATAATACATTCAATGTGTCACCGATATAATACATTCAATGTGTCACCGATATAATACATTCAATGTGTCACCGATATAATACATTCAATGTGTCACCGATATAATACATTCAATGTGTCACCGATATAATACATTCAATGTGTCACCGATGTAATACATTCAATGTGTCACCGATATCATACATTCAATGTGTCACCGATGTAATACATTCAATGTGTCACCGATGTAATACATTCAATGTGAGAATAATATAATACTCCACCTGACTACCAAGGATATCACCGATATCATACATTCAATGTGTCACCGATATCATACATTCAATGTGTCACCGATATCATACATTCAATGTGTCACCGATGTAATACATTCAATGTGTCACCGATGTAATACATTCAATGTGTCACCGATGTAATACATTCAATGTGAGAGTAATATAATACTCCACCTCACTACTAAGGATATCACCGATATAACACATTCAATGTGTCACCGATATAATACATTCAATGTGAGAGTAATACGATACATACCAATCGACATGTGAGGCCGATGACACAGACAGGGGCCTGGGCTGACTGTGCCACATCAAACAGATTGTATAGCAGTGTCTGGTTCTTGTGGTGGGCAAACAGGTCAAACTCGTCGAGGACAAACAAAATAGGTTTACTACTGTGGCTACCTACAAGGGGAGGAAAGACTTTCTGAATGAAAATAGGTTTAGTACTTTGGCTACCTACAAGGAAAAGTGGGACTTATGAGTCAATATAGGTTTACTACTGTGGCTACCTACAAGGAAAAGAGGGACTTTCTGAAACAAAAATGGTACAAAGTAGGCCTATGTAGCCCTTAAAATTCAGACCACTGTTCTTTTGACTAGTTAGTCAATCGGGAAGCAGTTGGTCATGAAAAGTTTTTACTGATTTTACTGAAACTGTCTGTAAACATGATATTGTTTTAATTCCATAAATGTTTATTCTGTTTACACATACACGTATTTACAATCTGAGTTGTTACCAGAATGAAGCCTGTAAATGTAAATAATCGTGATTGTGTTTCTTTAAAAAAAAAAAAAATCGCTATTTTTGTGGAAGTTACCTGACGCCCATCATAAGTTTCTCGCCATGTAATCCGCTAACATTGCTGGAGTAATACCTTATAATGTTATATCAGAAATACATACCACTCTTCAGAGCATCCAGTAGAAATTGAAGATTCTCTGCAAAGGATCCCTGAAACAAGATGAGATATTTGAACAAAAATCAAGAGGAATTAAAAAAAAATACAAATCACATATAAATATATGAATGGAATAAAAACATGAAGCCTTATAAAACAACTTCTAGAAAAGTGTTGATGCTGGACTGTTAACTCGATATCTTCTTTTTTCAAACACCATAACCAGTGATTTACAATCTATCATCTGTTTTTACATTTTATATGCACTATATTATCCCCTCTGACAGTGGACTATCTATACAGCTAGTCGACAGGAAGTGGACGATCTAGCTAGTCAACAGGAAGTGGACTATCTAGCTAGACAACAGGAAGTGGACTATATAGCTAGTCAACAGGAAGTGGACTATCTAGCTAATCAACAGGAAGTGGACTATCTAGCTAGTCAATAGGAAGTGGACTATCTAGCTAATCAACAGGTAGTGGACTACCTAGTTAATCATTAGGAAGTGGACTATATCTAGCTAATCAACAGGGAGTGGACTATCTAGCTAATCAACAGGGAGTGGACTATCTAGCTAATCAACAGGTAGTGGACTACCTAGTTAATCATTAGGGAGTGGACTATATCTAGCTAATCAACAGGAATTGGACTATATCTAGCTAATCAACAGGAAGTGGACTATCTAGCTAATCAACAGGAAGTGGACTACCTAGTTAATCATTAGGAAGTGGACTATCTAGCTAATCAACAGGAAGTGGACTATCTAGCTAATCAACAGGAAGTGGACTATCTAGCTAATCAACAGGAAGTGGACTATATCTAGCTAATCAACAGGAAGTGGACTATATCTAGCTAGCCAACAGGAAGTGGACTATCTAGTTAATCATTAGGAAGTGGACTATCTAGCTAATCAACAGGAAGTGGACTATCTAGCTAATCAACAGGAAGTGGACTATCTAGCTAATCAACAGGAAGTGGACTATCTAGTTAATCAACAGGAAGTGGACTATCTAGCTAATCAACAGGAAGTGGACTATATCTAGCTAGCCAACAGGAAGTGGACTATCTAGCTTATCAACAGGAAGTGGACTATATCTAGCTAGCCAACAGGAAGTGGACTATATCTAGCTAGCCAACAGGAAGTGGACTATCTAGCTAATCAACAGGAAGTGGACTATATCTAGCTAATCAACAGGAAGTGGACTATCTAGATAGCCAACAGGAAGTGGACTATCTAGCTAGCCAACAGGGAGTGGACTATCTAGCTAATCAACAGGGAGTGGACTACCTAGTTAATCATTAGGAAGTGGACTATCTAGCTAGCCAACAGGGAGTGGACTATCTAGCTAATCAACAGGAAGTGGACTATCTAGCTAGTCAACAGGGAGTGGACTATATCTAGCTAGTCAACAGGAAGTGGACTATATAGCTAGCCAACAGGGATATATACCAAATAATCAGAGTGATATATCAGATTTTCAGAACAGGGCATTATATAGCTTATAGTGCCCGGGAATAGAACACTGATTTAGGATTAAATGAGTGATTTGGGGTAAATAAATATCTCATTTATCCATAATTTATATGTAAGGTAGGTGTTATGTCACACCTGCTTTTATTGTGTTAGCATCAAAATCTTAGCGACACAGAACGGTGTCAGAGAATTCCATGTTTTCATATAGTAGTGCGCTCTGGCCCTACACCAGACATGTTGTCAGGGCCAGAGGAAACTCTGGCTAATCAGTTCACTGCTAAACACTTACAAACACTTTGGTGCCGACTGTATTCTCCAGCTGTAACTGTCGGGTGATCTCCTTTAGTGCTATCTTGTCATCCGTCTGTAATAGGCCTGCAATTCAATGCTGGGATATAAACATATATTGTCAGAACAGTTTACAGTGTCTTAGATCATCAAATGATATTAGACACAAGTATTAAAACTCGTCAAAAAGAAATCCTACCCTTAATATTAACATAATACTGATCATCAGTGAATTACTAGCAAAGCTTGCAGTACTACTCTCAAATTTGGGACCACATTGATATATTCCGACGTTCAATATCAAGGATTTTACTGCTAATGTGATAATGTGTGACCTCTGACCTTGCATGAGGAATTATATGGTATCATCAAAATTTAAATAAGTACCCAGCGGTAATATGTCACACTAAAACATGTAAACAAACTATAACAGGTAGGAGGACCAACAGCTGTCAATGATATTATTGGATAAGCACCATACACAGTTCAAATCGTAATTATGTGATGAACATAATATTTGAAAATAATGGCTTCACAACACCCATGAACAGGTGGGTACCAGGTATCTTAATGGTGTCAGGTGAGCAAAAAAAAACCCCAAAAAACAAACAAAAACAAAAACAAAACAAACCTAGGACAGAGTTATTCAATAGTTCATTTAGCTTAATTACTTGATTAGTGAAAATCTTATTTCTACTTTACTTCAAAACCTGACTGTACATATTCCTTAAATAGACAGGTAGGAAGAGACTTACGAGCTCTATAGTTTCCTAAAACTCTGTCAAACGAGTTTTACCAGAGATAATTTTATCAGGATTTTAAAATTGTTGTTAAACTGTGATTAGCCTATAACCACCTTTTGAACAACATTGCCTTGATCTTATGGCCCAGGGCCAGTAGGTTTGGTCTGTGGGCCAGTAAATACTTTCCATTTTGGCAAGTGGAAAATTTCTTGTAATTTTTACCTCTTCCTTATATAATAATTCAAGGTACTGTCAATCCACTTTAATTGGACCACTATGTTTCACCTTTGGACGAGTACTTTTAAACACAAACTTTAAGGACCAGTGATGCTGAAATGTTTTTTCCTGCCCTGGTGGTCAAGATCATGCTGTTGACATGTTTCGATCACTATGGTTATCAAGAAATATACTTCACCACTTACTAGTAGACTTTCGTGGTTCAGATAGTTAGAGTTGTAATTATGGACTCACTAAAAAACTGTAATGTTTAAATACGTTTGTATACGCGAAATAAGACTAGGTCACACTTCCCTTTGATTCAAGTCAATATTATTGTGGTAAAAACAGGTCACACGACTCGTGATTTTTGGATATGGAATTTATTTCATACTTGTAAGTTATTTTTTGAAAGTTAAAAAATATTTTGAAAAATAACTTACTCATGTGAAATAAGTTCCATTTCCAACAACCACTTGTTGTGTAACCTCTATATATATCATACACATACAAGTGCATTTTGCAACATAGTTTTGAAATATATACCATTGAGACGAACTTGTAGAAGGTTGTCTTTGATCTCTTGATTTGTCATCAGTTCCTCGACAACATTTTCTATCAGCTGAACCATGAAACAAGTGTGAAAATACAGTTAGAAAAATACATACAATAGATTAATGAGAGGTTTTATACCAGTCCACAGTTCTACAACCTATTACAGTAAATATGTACAGTATTTTACAAATATATACCTATGTATAAACTGTTATTGACACAAGAACATGTTGCATAACATTATGCTAAATGTACACTACATCCTTATCAATAACAGTTTCTATGTATATATATATTACTTACTCGTCATGTTTTAAGCTGCATACTCCCAAATAACTTAAAATTCTAGTTACATACATTAATGGCAATCTAATGGCAATCCCAGATCCTCATTCACGTTCTCCTAACATTAAAATGACTGTTGGACAGGACGCTTCACCAGGGGAATCCTTGCGACATCAGTGTATAAAATAACTTGCCTCATTTATTTTTATCGCGAGAGTATATGTGCATGAACTTGCCTAATAACACTTTCATCTGAACATATTAGCAAAATATTCTTGTATTAACTGATCAATATAAACAAACATACAACTAAATATTTATTTTGAAATATATATAGTAATATCAATACAACAAAACATCGATAAAATCAGATCGGTGAAGTTGACAATGTTCAAGGATGGAAAAAGCTAATTAACCAGCAATCTAATAGACCTCTGGCAAAATTGGAATTTAAGTCTATTCCTTTTTCTTCTCTCGCTAAGTTCAAATGAATCAATTCTTCTCCTCAGGAAATCCTGGGGTTTTGCTTTTATGTTTCTTTTTGGCAGTATCTATCTCCGTTTTTTGCAGGCTAATGGCCATGCTTTCGGCGTTCCGCCATTTTGTGTTGACTGATAACTCGTCCATTGCATTGTGGGACTAATTTGCACAGAAACTTGGTTCGCCAGACCCAGTTATTATTATTTTTGGAAATTTCAGCTATACTTTCATAAGTACACATTTTCCTAAAGTTTTTTATTCACAATAATTTGTTAGATATATCTTAAATCTGAAATCTATAAAGAGGTAATAGTGTAAACATTTATGCTATTTCTTTGTTAAATATTTCCTATATAACATATAAAGTACAATGACTCACATTGTAAGACATTGTCTGGAAACATCAAATCTACATTTCTTAAAATTAAACTATATGTATTACCATGGACTTGCCACATCCTCTTGGTCCTATCAACAGAGCGGAGTTACTTTCACCTGTCGTACCAGTCCTTCGGATCAAATCCAGCAGTTTTCTGCCATTAAAAACAAGAAGACTGCAGTCGTCAATATCCCCTGAGTCCTGCATATGGTTGTGTGCATAAAGTGCAATATTAGGTTTTTAACCATGATTTGGTTCTATGATTAAAATACAGAAAAATTATAAGAAATGCAAACCACTCCATACCACAAGGCACCACTTTAGTAGACTATTGGAGCAATGCATGTACCAGGTTTTGTGAAATTATCTTAAATGGTTTTGGAGTTATGATTCAAAAAGGGGAGTTAGATTGACGGATACATGCAAGCAGGGACGTGTACAGTGTCCAATATAACAAGAGGCACAGGGGCCTTAACGCTCACCTGAGTTCTAAAATATATACTGATGTTTAATGTTCTTGTTTTTAAATTTGAAATTCAACACATTTGACAAGTGTGACCTTGAAGGTAGACCAAGGTCATTCAACTGAATATACTTAGGTCTATTATCAAAGCATGCCACTGTCCAAGTATCATGACTCTGATCAGTCTCTTCTTGGTTATAAGAAGTTGTTAAAGATTTTAACACATTTGACCTCAGTGACCTTGAAAGTAAAAAGTCAGTGTGATTATTTTGAACATCTCTGGTAGTCCTTCATCCTAGCATGAAACTGGCCCAATATCATGGCCATGGGCCTCTTAGTTATTAAGAAATAGTCATTTAAAGATAATAACTCATTTGTGACCTTGAAAGTAGGTCAAGGTCATTATTTAGAACATCTTTGGTAGCCTTTTATTCCAGCGTACTTTTAGCCATGTAAAACACTCTGAAACTGCTTGCTCTATATCATGGCCCTGGGCCTCCTGATTACTTGATGAAAAGTCATTTAAAGATTTTAACACATATAACCCCTTTGACCTTGAAAGTAGGTCAAGATCATGCATTGTAACAAACTTAGTATTTCTTCATCCCTGCATACTACTGGCCCGATATTACCTAGCTGGGCCTCTTAGTTAGTGAGAAGTCAAAAATGTAAATCTACAATGGACTAAGAACAACACTGGACAAAAGACGATCGCAACAGGTCACTCAAGTCTTTGTCTCAGGTGACCTGATAAAAAGGGCAAATTGTGAGTTTTTGTGTAATATCATTCAGAGAAAATTAAATATTCATTCCACCTAATTCTAGCAAGTCGCAGCTCACTGACAGCAGCAACCACAGAATGCTTATACATTCTTGTACTTAAATTTCGTTATCTTATTAGGATATTAAATACCAATTGTCAACGCCAAATCAATGCATCTTAAACACAAACATACATATCTCTATGAACTTAATTTGAGGCTTATGTAGATAAGCCAGGTTTAAATAGTTAAATAACATTTACAACACTAGTCCATTGTTTGACACAATATATAGCTATAGATGTTCACATGTAATAGATATGGCCAATGCTAGCCTGAGTCTTGTGACACCTATGTTTATGGTACGGATATATATTTATGATCATGAGTTAATTGATTAATAAGAAACAGATGTGTTCAGAAGGATATCCCATATACATAATATGGGCCCGAGGGGTCCAGTGGAGTGACCGGTCACGTGACATGAAGTAGCCATCTGATTAGTCCTATCGTAGTGACCAGTCACGTGACATTAATTAGTAGCATCTGATTAGAGGTATTCTGATAGCGTCACTTGTCCAGCTCAGCAGCATTGGAGCCAGCTTTTATGTTATTCTCTCTGTGATTTATCGTAAGAAATTCATCAAATTACTGCAATATAGTGAAAGAATTAGTCGTAAGAAATTCATCAAATTACTGCAATATAGTGAAAGAATTAGGCCTATTTATTGTGTGAACAGTAGGTGAACTTTATTCTGATTTGGTTAAATTCGTTTTGGGGATAACGATCGCGAGTGAGGATACAAAATTCTTAACAATGGCGAGTCGCAGATCTAGATCCCGATCGAGGAATGCACCGTGGGATTCATCTAACCCAGCCAACTGGACCATGTCTCAATTAAAAGACGAACTTGTAAAATTAGGCATTAACGTCCCATCTACGGGTATGACGAAGACAGCACTAAAGGCGCTGTATCTGGAGAATGCCGGACGTCCCGTGACGACAGGCAACTCAAATAATCGGACAGAGAATTTGAGTGCGGACAGTGAAAGTTACGCCCAGACCAGGGATACAGGCAATATCCACATTTCACAGGAAAATGCTGATGTTCGGCAGCAGAACAATGATTCTAATTATACGGAGTTGCTACGTAATGCTGCAGCATTATCAAGCACAACTTCCGAAACTAACGCACGTCATACGTCACCGGAAGTGCCTTCAACAATGACTTCCAATATGGCGGCGCCCAGTGCGATGGAAGGTATGCTTTCAACAATGCATACTATGACACAAACCATGATGTCGCTGCAACAAACAGTGCTTCAGCTAATGAGCAATAAAGACAGACAACAGAAACCAGCTGAAGAATTTACGCTTACCACAGCGTATGAATCCCTGAGAGGACATGCCCAAACTACGACTAGCGCAGGTGGGTGCCCTGTTAATCTTTCTGAGGGCATAGCTTCCGAAAGCATTCCTCATATTGACGTAGTTTCTGACGCAAATCGTAAGAAAATTCTCGAGGGCAAATACGTGAATTTAGCCTCCCTGCTGATTCCCAGGTACGAAACCGATAGGCCAGATGACATTCAGAGGAATTTGAATATCAATCTTTACAAAGAATCTGACGATCCCAGGCTAAACAAAACGCTATCCATCTCTGAGTTCATCACGGCATTTGGGAAGTTTAAACGCGTTATGTGCGATAAATTTCCGGAACGTAGGGACGAACTTGATATCTATGAGGCAAACATTATTCAGGTCAGTAATGTGTATGGGCAGCGATTCTACGACTACCATTGTCAGTTCGCAATGAAAGCTGCCGCAGCTCTTCGCAACAACAACCAGAAAGTTCGTTGGGAACTAATGGACCATGGACTTCTTAGCATGGTCGTAGGCAATGCTAAGGTTAATACATGCCAGTTGTGTGGACTCACATCACATTCCACTCCATTCTGCCCCCAACAACGAGACAGAAGAAATAGTCTTAATTATGGGAAATACTATTCGTCTGAGACATCATTACCCGGCAGACAATCAAAAAATGATAAAGACACTGATAGGCTAGGACGCCCCAAGATCAAAATTAACGGAGCAGAGGTGTGTAACAACTTTAACGAGGGCATGTGTCAGTTTGGTTCCAATTGTGTGTTTACTCACATTTGCCTGAAATGTAGAGCCTCAAGTCACGGGGCTAAAGTATGCAGGAAAACAAGCAAAACTACGCAAGAGGATAAATGACTTGATAGTTTCAAGGCCGACACCCCTATTAACGTAGATAGATTGAGATATGAACTTTGTCAACATCCAGATAAGCATTTTGTTAAATATCTGTGTGACGGATTAACTTTTGGCTTTGATACCATGGTTCCGGATATGGCTCTACCAAGTAAGGAATGTCACAATCTTCAATCAGCGTTGAAAGATACACAAACAGTTACAGAATTAATTCAAAGTGAGAGGAAGAAAGGTTTCCTAGCGGGTCCATTCAAAAAATTGCCATTTCCATTGTACCGTGTGAGTCCAATAGGAGTAGCATACGGAAAATATTCAGGCAAACCTCGCCTTATTGTAGACTTATCTTCACCTCACGAAGATGATGTACATCCCAGTGTGAATGATCTGATCGATAAAGAGAGTTGTTCTCTGTCATATGTTCGCATCGAAGATGCGATTAAATTGATTCAAGAACTCGGTAAGGATACCACCATGTGCAAAACGGACATATCGGACGCCTTCAAACTTTTACCTATTCACCCATCACAATGGCATTTATACGGAATATGCTGGCAAAACCAATACTATTTTTACACACGGTTAGCTTTCGGATGCAGGTCAAGTCCAAAAATTTTTGACAATCTTTCACGTGCCATTTGCTGGATAGCTCAACACAATTATGGTATCACTTACATACTCCATCTTTTGGATGACTTTATTACATTCGAGAAACCAGGTATATGTGGGGATAGGAACATGAAAATGTTATTCCACATATTTAATACTTTGAACATTCCCATGGCTCTCCACAAAACTTGTGGACCAGAGACAGAGTTAGAATATTTAGGAATCATATTGGATTCTCACAACATGGAAGCTAGGTTGCCAGAGGACAAACTTCAAAGAGACATCGACATGTTGAGGTCATTTCAAAGTCGTCAGTCATGTACAAAGAGGGAAATTCTACAACTGTTAGGGCATTTAAATTTTGCCAGCAAGGTAGTGATCCCGGGGAAAAGTTTCTTGTCTTACATTATTAAGCTGTCCACTACAGTCAAGGCTCTACACCATCATGTTAAAATTAGTAAGGAATGTAGAGAGGACATCAGAATGTGGCTTTCTTTTCTGGAAAATTGGAACGGTGTGGCCATTTTCTACAATCAACATATTACCATATCTGAAGACATTCAGTTGTACACAGACGCATCCGGCAGTATAGGATTCGGGGGATACATGCAGGGGCAGTGGTTTGCTCAGGCATGGCCGGAAACTATCAAGAGACATGTATGTAATGGAGAGGAGGTATCTATTGCATTTAAAGAGTTATATCCAATAGTGGTTGCTGCGATGATATGGGGTCACACTTGGAAGGGACTTCGTATCTTATTTAGATGCGACAATTTAGTTACAGTAGCTATCCTCCAGAAGGGACGGTCCAAAACAGGGAATATCATGCCTCTGATGCGTCGTTTGACTATGTGTGCAGCAACTAACTCCTTTGTTGTACTTTCTAAGCATGTACCAGGCAAATGTAATCTTATCGCTGATTCATTGTCTCGTTTACAGATGGCAAGATTCAGAACCTTGGCTCCAGATGCCAACCTAACGCCCTGCACAGTACCAAACCCATCGGAAGTTTTTTGGGACTAGGCTCGGTGATTGACGATCTGTGGGAAACGGCAATAGCCCCTAACACCCGACAGGCCTATAACACAGGATTCAACAACTTCATTAAATTTCTGCTATTGGCCGGTATTATGGCCAGTGTCAACTTTTCTAACCTACAAGTTACTGAGGACATGCTCATTTACTTTGTGGCCCATTGTTACAATTTGAAACTTTCATATGCTACAATCAAATTATACATGTGCGGTATAAAATTTATGTGTCTCAAACACAATATACCATTTCCTAGTTCTGCTGAATTGAGACGGATGTACGCCATCCTGGGAGGCGTGAAACGTGCACGTGGCAAGATCAGCAGACCTCGGTACCCAGTGACATTCAACATTTTGAAAGACGTATGTGGATATCTACGACAAAAGTCAACTTCCTTCGAAGACTTGATGATGCAGACAGCATGCATCGTAGCTTTCTTTGGCTTCTTGAGATGTGGTGAATTTACTGTTAAAACATCATTTGATCATACAGTGCATTTGTGCGCGAGTGATTTGATAATAACAGATGATTACGTCATGGTACACCTCAAAAGATCTAAAACGGACCCGTTTAGGGAAGGGGTGAAGTTAAAACTATTTAAAGTCGGAGGCATATTATGTCCTTATGTCGCGTGTTGTAATTACATGTCAGCCAGACTTGGGCAGAACCCTTCACCAGACGATCCCCTGTTCATTGTGGGCAACGGACAAGCTTTAACACGTTCTATATTTATTACCAAGTTTAAGCATGTATTGCAGTGCATAGGAATTAATTCAGAACTTTATAATGGACATTCATTTCGTATTGGAGCTGCCACCTCAGCAGCAGCAGCTCACGTGGAGGACCATCTGATTAAGGTTCTAGGAAGATGGTCCTCAGACGCTTACTGTAGATACATTAGAACGCCTCAATCTTGTATCAGAGAGGCCCAGATTGCACTTACAAAGCATTGATGCTCATCACCTATGCTACTATTTGAACTGATCTTATAGATATAGGTCATGGTTAACGTTAGATTGCATGTCTTTATATATATATATATAATTACCAGATTTTGCAGTCTTATAATTAATTTACAAATTTTTCAGGCCAGAGACTAGTGTGTATTTTGCAGTGTTCAAATTCTTTCTACTGACAGCAATGAAGTAGTATATTTTTGATATTTATATATGTATGGCCATTCCTTATTTTTATTATATATTATTACTCTATCTATCCTTTTTATCTCCTTCGTCGACATCATTCTTATCAAAAGAATATGATCTGTTTATATGTATACTGAACTAAATAACAATTGTATACAAATATATTAGGCACTTATTTTTGGGGCACTCAGCTATATTAT
Source organism: Pecten maximus (assembly GCF_902652985.1). Taxonomy (NCBI): domain Eukaryota; kingdom Metazoa; phylum Mollusca; class Bivalvia; order Pectinida; family Pectinidae; genus Pecten; species Pecten maximus. Next base: position 4,914,529 of record NC_047016.1, read on the forward strand.
TATCATAATTTATCAGAGTTTGGGCAGTATTTTCATGTATAAATATAAGGGTTGGTTAAAAAAACCAATCTCTCATGAAAATTACCCCAAAAATATTCTAACAGTTCTGTTTTTAACCTACTATTTATATATAGGTCCAAAGGCTGGAGCAATGTAACCAAAGAGTTACAGCCAGCCA